>NC_090738.1:15867838-15895338 GCF_036898095.1 Palaemon carinicauda | reverse complement strand
ACAGGATTTTGTTGCTGTCTCATCCTGTTGACAAAGGGCTTTTTGTTGTCACCTCATTGTTCTTACAGATTGTGTGGGAAAGCTACAGCCTTACCTTATCCTTATTTTATGTTTGGGTTCCCACAGGTCCCTCAGTGTGAGGCACCTTGTATATCCACAAGAGAGTTGCTAATGGATCTTCTGGTGTATTCTGCATCTTCCAGTCTTGGATGGTCTGGGATGCATCTTAGGTATTTATCGAACTTATTCTTAAACACATCTACGCTCATTCCTGATATGTTTCTTAGATGAGCTGGCAGCGCATTAAATAGTCGCTGCATTATCGATGCTGGTGCGTAGTGGATTAATGTCCTGTGCACCTTCCTTAGTTTTCCTGGTATATTTTTTGGCACTATTAATCTACCTCAGCTTGCTCTTTCTGATATTTTTAGCTCCATGATGTTTTCAGTAATTCCTTCTAGTTGCTTCCATGCGTGTATTATCATGTAGCGTGCTCTTCTCCTTTCTAGACTGTATAGTTTTAAAATTTGCAGTCTTTCCCAGTAGTCAAGGTCTTTACCTTCTATTCTAGCAGTATAGGACCTTTGTACACTCTCTATTTGTGCAATATCCTTTTGGTAGTGTGGGTACCATATCACATTGCAGTACTCGAGTGTACTACGTACATAAGTTTTGTAAAGCATAATCATATGTTCAGCTTTTCTTGTTTTAAAGTGTCTGAATAACATTCCCATTTTTGCTTTACATTTAGCAGAGTGTTGCTATTTGGTCGTTGCATAACATATTCCTATTTAACATTACACCAAGGTCTTTAATTGATTCCTTGTTTGTGATAGTCTTGTTATTAGGTCCCTTGTATGCATATACCATTCCTTCACTGTTGCCATAATTTATTGATCCTATTTATCTCCGCCCATTCCTATATTCTGTTTAGATCACTTTGTCGTCAGTTCGTATCTTCATCACAAGTAATTTCTCTACTTATTCTTGTGTCATCGGCGAAACTTCTCACTACGGAGTTTTCAACATCACAGTCTATGTCTGAGATCATAATAACAAACAGCAGTGCAGCTAATACCATACCTTGTGGCACGCCAGATATTACCTGAGCTTCATCTGATTTCTCGTCATTTGCAACCACTATCTTATTTTGGTTTTGCAGAAATTCTTTTACCCATTTTCCTATCTTTCCCAAAATATTATGCTTTTTCATTTTTTTCTCTAATATATTATGGTCTAACTTGTCAAAGGCTTTTGCAAAATCTAGATAGATCACATCTGTGTCTTTTTCATTTATCATATTTTTGAATAGGTTTTCATAGTGTGCTATCAGTTGAGTTTGTGTTCTTTTTCCGGACACAAAACCGTATTGACTTATATTAAACAAATTATTTTTAACCAAATTATTCATTATTTTCTTTTTTATTACCCTCTTATACACTTTCATAATATGTGATATTAGACTAACAGGTATATAACTGCTTGCCTCTAGTCTTAATCCACTTTTGAAAATAGGGGTTATACAGTATAAGCTAATTTATGTTTAACATATATCTCGCTCATATCTACACTTTGTCTTAGCAGTATTGCAAGCGGCTTTGTGATAGTGTGTGCAGTTTTTTTTTATAACAAAATTGCTGGAACTCCATCTGGTCCGGCTGCCGATCCATTTTTAATTTTGCTTATAGCCTTGGCAATATCTGCTTCATTATTATCTATATCCGTTAGATATTCAACATTTTCTTCTCTCATTTCTGTTTCATTATTCTCATTCGCAATTCTTGGCGTGAACTCACTCTTATATTTTTCTGCTAATATGCTGCATATTTCCTTTTTTTCTTTCGTTAACCGTTCTTCAATTCTTAGAGGGCCTATTTCTAATCTCCCTTTATTTATCTTTTTTGCATAGGAGTAAAGTACTTTGGGTTTTTTTTTTTTTATATTTTGAAGTGTCCTTACTTCTAAGTCCTTTTTTTCATTTTCCTTCGATTGTATAATCTATTGTTCTGCATTTTCTATCTTACATTTTATTTCCATAATTTTCCAAATTTTTTTTTTTTGGCAAAAATTTTTCTTCCACTTACTAATTTTCTAAAATAAGATTCCTCTGTCTCTTGGTATGCATGTCTTTTGTTTATTGTTTTTTTTTCGGTACATATTTTTCAACAATTTTCTCCAGTATTTTGTACAGTATGTCCGTATTTACCTGTATATTATCACTTTGTTCAATTCTTCATTTATTTCTGACCATTTTATATTCTTACTATAAAAATTATATTTTCCATATCCTTCCCAATGTTTTGTGCGTTGATTAATTCTGCGATCACTTGTTTTGAAATGGACTATTAATTCTATGATATTGTGGTCTGAAATTCCCGTGTTATACACTATTATTTTTTTAACATAATGCAACTCATTCACAAATACTAGATCTAGGACATTTTCCTTTCTTGTTGGAATGTGGTTTATTTGTTGCATATTATGTTCTAATAGCATATCTTGAAGCCTTTCAAATTACCTCTTATCTTCTGCGCTACTATTACTCTCTTTTTTATATGTATATATACAACCACTTTCTTTTAACCGTTCTTTCCAATCCACGAAAGGAAAGTCAAAATCTCCGGATAGGAGTATATTCCAATCTTTATGGTTTCTACATATATCATCTATTTTTTTTTATTATTATGTCAAACTCCTTAGTATTTAGGGGTCTGTAAACTACAATATTCACTAGTTTTTTAAATTTAAATTCTACCGCAATCATTTCCCATTTTGTGCTGCTGTATTTTTCACAGACTTTTCGTTGATTCCTATTTGTTCTGTCTGATCCATATTTTGGAAACCCTTTATCTGGTCTTGTTTCACTTATATTTAATATATCTATTTTTTCAATTTGGGTTAGTTCTTCTAAGAACTCTATTTTCCTTTTAGAGTTACTCGTGACTAAGCCCTGTGCATTCATCACTATTATGGTTTGTGTTTCATCCCCATTATTCAATATTGGTAATATGGATTTTCCCATGCTTCCTTCCTGTTCTGATATGATGTTCTTTTCTTCATTTCCAGGAATTCTGCTCTTAAAAAAATCCAGCTTTTCTATTATATTTGTTCTTTCCCCTTCATATTTATTTTTGTGGATATACCTGCAACTATCCCCATATCTGCACCAACCCCTCGCATTATAGATGCATTCTTTGTAGTTGGGCTCTAATTGTGCATATTTTGGTTGAAAGGCATCATATCCTGGGGCCCTTTGTGCATAGCGCGGTATATACTTGGCTTGCTTTTTTGTTTCTTGTTTTGTTTAATTTTTGCTTTCATTTTTCTTTTCTGTTTGCTGAGTTTTCTTACTTTCATTCATGGTTGCAGGATGCATATATCGATATTTTTTGTTGAATTTTCATCCTTTTCCTTCATTTAGGTTTTTGCAGGTTTTTAGGTGGAGATCTCCGCATCCGTCTCCATATCCGTCTAAATACACACATTTACCATATATTTCATAATTATGGAATATCTTTGGATGCTTGTAGTAGCATCTTTCGCCAAATCTGCAATTCCCTCTTTTCAGAAAATTGTACACTATATCTTTCTTTTCTTTTATTTTCTTGTTCTTGCTCTTCCCTAAAAGTATGTAGGTCCGGGTAGAGTCTCTTGGGTCTATTATTTGTTTTTATCTGATAATTTATTTCTTCATAAGTATGTTGTTGGATGGCATCATAAGTTATATCAATGATTTCCTCTGCATCCTTCCACATATCCTGTTCATTTTTCTCTTCTTCTTCTTCTTCTTCTTCTTCTTCTTCTTCTTCTTCTTCTTCTTCTTCTTCTTCTTCTTCTTCTTCTTCTTCTTCTTCTTCTTCTTTTTCTTAATCTTCAACTATTTGCAGATTTAGTCTCGATTTAATTATATTTTCTATCCAGACTAAGCATGCTGAGCAGAATACCTTAGTGTCTCTTTTTATTTTTTGCTGTATTTCAGCACATGTAGGGTGTGTTGGAACATGACAGGCATCGCATTTTCTAGTCAGTTGTTGAGGATTATTAATGGAATACCATATCTTACTTGAACATCCAGCTAGTAACAAAACAGACTACTACATCGACACCCTTATGACAGGTGGCACCTGCCCACGGACCCCATAACCACATTTTACGGTGTGCCACGCCTAATCGCCAGTCAGGATAGAGCCATGGTCAGAGTAAAGGGCTCGTGTCGTTCCGTTGTTCAAGGATTCAAAGACAAAGACTTTGTTTAAAATTATGCTCTGTCTTTAAGTAGAAAGTTAAAGTGTGAAAACCATTTAAGTAGACCTCGTCTCCTTGTTTTATGCTCGGCCAGGAAAATTATGATGTAATGTTTGTAATGTAAAAGAACACTTATCCCTTTGATATTAAAGACACTTTCCAGAATTTTCATTTACCTAATAGAATATGAAGTGCTCAAGAAAAACTTGTAAATTTTTCATTTAAATACAAGAAGTCTGAAATGCAGATTAATATCTGTCTTATCCCGTTTCTTGAACATTGTTTTTAATTCAATATGTCTGTAACTTGACAAATTTTGGTGGCTTTTAGGTGGGATAATTTCAATAATTTAGTGAAAAAAATAAATTACAACATGAGTGTACAGGGACTTGAAGATTTGTACATTGAAATCGAAGAAACTGTCGGAGGCCTACGGCATTTCGTAAGGACACAAGGAGAACCTGTACACAGTGGAACATCGATGGACACAGAGAGACCAGCACAGCAGGGAGAATACCAAAACAGCCCTTCACTAGAAGATAGGTTCAAACCCCGGGCCGGAGCGGATGGACGATACAGCCAATACAAAACATGTCTGAGTTATTTGGAAACAGAGAATTTGAGGAAATGCCCATAGGAATGTGGGGAGAGAACTCGAATTCATGGAACCCAAGTCATGGGCACAACCGAGAAGACACCTACAACGGAGGTTAGGCCTAAGTACCGCCAGTAACTTTGTTCCCGTCTGGAAGGAAGCAACCAGGGGTTTAGTGGATCAGTCACCCACGGAGGACCTGTGGGGAGGAAACCTTAGCGCCCTTACGTCGAGTCGAGAGGGCCGAAACAGACTGCGACCAAGAGAGGAAATTGAAAGGAAACACATTTGTCCTAGAGAGGATGACACAGTAATGTTCCTGTTGGAAGAGAAGATAGTACCCCCTCATTTATGTCTAAAATCATTGCCGTACTTTATTTCCCGGTGCGAGAGCTACAGCATCGAAAATCGTCGTCCGAAATGGCGATCCAGGACCCTGTCTACACAGTTGGAGTGTATTTGATTATCCTTGCCATAGAGGATTTCGTCGTTCAAGCAGCAGCAGCGGGCGTATTGGAAGAAATGGCACGCCTACCAAGGTCAAGGACAATGCTGAAAAGTGGAAGAGGTCCCAGACAGCAACTGTTGGATGAGGGACCCAAGACGACCCACAGCAACCAACCACCCACAGAAGTTAAGTAACATAGTACAAAATCTGTAGTTTTATGGTTAACTAATATGTTTTGAAATTTTGTAAAAAGTGTGTAGAGTAACGAAGCTATCATCCTGTTTTATTTATGTAATGTTAAAGTGGGATGAAAGAACACTAGTTTTGATTAAAGAAAGTAACTAGTCGAGTAGAATATTTTCAGTGTTAAAGCTTTGAGTAAAGATTAACTTTTATGTTCACAAAAGAAGAAAATCAGATTGATTTTGTTTTGCTGTGTGGTTAAATGAGAAATTGTTCTTTATGCTGTATTAACTATAAGTTTTTATTGCACAGTTCCTTTGACTTATAGTAGTTTAAGTTTGTTTTTTGAGAACTTTGTGGTCAAAGATGTTAAATGTGATTTTTGGAAAAGAAGTAAAGTCACATGTTGAGATAACTTTGTGATGTCCCTTTTGAGTGTGTACTTAATAGAATTATGGAGAAAGAGAATTATTTTCTTTCCTGCTAATGATTGTCCCTTAAAGGTAGGGAAGTAAGACAGTTTTTCTTTTGGAGTTTTTCTTTTTCGTTGGAAATTGATGAAAGTGATTTTTGTTGACCTCTGTGACAGGTAATGAAGAATTTAAAATAATTTGGGAACAGTTTTGACTTTGAAGAAATTCTATGGCGTTCAGTTTTAACGTAAATTTGCGTTTTTCGCATTGTGTTTTTTGTTGTTTCAGATTTAACGTAGATCTGGTTGGAATGGTTTTCCCCGTTCGTAATTGCGTTAGGAAATTTCGGTTTCGAATTAGTTCTCTGTGATGAGTGGTTGCGCTCCTATAGAGAGATTGGTTTGTCAAACGTTTTGATTGGGCTCCACAAGGCACTAGAAGAATTGGAAGACCCAGGCCTACTTGGCTTAGGGCTGTGCGGTGCGAAGTAGGTGGTGATGGTAACCAGAGCCTTTGTTCGTGTGATGTGGGTCAGCTTGGATGAATAAGCGTCCAAAAATGATTGTTGTTTGTTTGACAGAGTTGAGCTTTGCTTAGTTTGAGTCTGAGCAAAAGAGATGAGACAACACAAGATGGGAATGTCGCGGTAGTGAAAGCAATGTGTGTAGGTTGTGTCTCTGTTGCGAAATATCTGCCAGAAAACTTGTTCCAGAGAGAGAGAGAGAGAGAGAGAGAGAGAGAGAGAGAGGGAGAGAAAGAGAGAGAGAGACTTTCTGTACTTGGGCGTCGAGATGTCCTTGGAGTTTGTTTATGTCCCTTGTTGTGAGTTGGCAGAGGCTGATTGAAACTTAGGAATTTGGACATACCTGTTGTGGATGATGAGGAATTGTTTTCCTTCCTCGCCGTCTGGTTGGACTGGTGTTCTGTTTTGATGACCTCCCTGACCCCGATGTAGAGGAAGAAAGGAGCCCAGATTCTTTATGCTGGCAGACCCTTTCTTAGGAGAGGTTGCTTTGTTGTCCTTAAGCCAGAGGCTTTGAGGAAGACCTCCACCAAAGTTCAGGCAATGAATGCGGAGAGAAGCAGATCTGGGGATCCCAGGCATGCCTTACTTAGTGCAGAGTATAGGCATGGCTTAGATGAGTGGTTGCAGTGGCACCATTCATTTTGACATTATGTCATTTTGTTGCTTTTGCACAAGAGTGTTCCAAGGAGGACCTCCCGCCAGGTGTCTCACGCAGGCGAAGGTCGCAGGAACATCCCTACACAGGGTGGGGCTCCGGTGTGTCCAAATGAGCCCTCAGGTGTACTATTGAATACACAGGGTTGGAGCTCCGGTGTATCCAAATGAGTCCTTCACACCGCCTTAGGCACGGTGTGAATATGCAACGACCTAGTTGGTGTCGCCTGTAGGTTTAGTGTGCACACAGGTGTTTTTTTTTATGTATTAGTACTTTGGTTTCTAAACACTTTGTTAGTGTGATATAGCTATACGAGAATATTATGACTAATAACATATGTTGGTTTTCTAAGGAATTGTTTTTGTGTGAAACTTGTCTTTTAGGTAACTTGAGAGTTTTTTGCTAGCAACTATTGATTTTGGTTTAAGCCTAATGAATGTATAATGTATTGCTGTTACCAGTACTCTATCTCAGATCTCTTTCAGACTGAGAGTCCTATGAATGAGCCAGAGTGTAGGCTTGACATATGAGGACATTAATTCTTTTTGTACGATGACTGCATCCACAAATGGACTATAGGAATTAGAAAAGTTGTATAAATCTTAACTTAGCAGTCCCTGCCCTCTGTTATATGTACTTTTGATGAATCATACAGTATCTGTACATGTTCATATGTATAATCATGAATAGCTCTCTTTTTGAGTTATCTTTAAAATACGTTCACTGATGATGAATATTTTTGTATGATTTGTTTGGATGATGGAAGTCTCTTTTAGATTCCAATTACTGATATGTAACTTTTTCAGTATTTTGTTTCTTGGTATTTACTCATATTTACTCATATGTATTGATGTTCAGTTATTTACTGTATTTTTTATTTCTTTTTGAGTATGTAATCTTTTTGTGTTTTGTTTTTAGTTTTTAGTTAGTCACATTATGTATCTTGTATATTGATATGTTTATAGTTCCTATTTTACTCATGATTAAAAGCACAGCTACTGTAATGAGATATGTGGACTTGCTTTGTTCAGACTTTGTAGTTTGTTGCTGTTTGAGCTTTTTTTTATTTTTTTGGAGAACATGAGGTTTTGTGCACCCAGTGCGAACTGCGGTAGAATAGTAATGTTGGGGTTTGAGTTTAAAGTAAACTTGATGTGATTGTTTTGTTTTTTGGGCTCAAACCATGACTTCCTGATGGAAGGTTCCTTCAGTAGCTTCCTAGGGTATAGGCTATTTAACTACAGTGGATATTCCCAGAGAATTAAACTAAAGGTTATCACAGAATTCTAACTTCTGGTGCGAGTACCCTAAAGGTTTCCCTCTAGGATATCGTATATCAACAGGGGACGCATGTATTAACACGCCACATAGCTATCTGCACCCCATATAGAGTTAACACTTCGATATGGAAAGGTGGTTGAGTAACTGGGGAGCCGTTCCACAGTTACACTCATCCGTGGCTGCTTTTGGTACTCGAGACATAAACAAACGGGCGCCATTGCTAAATGACGTCACGTCCGTCCTCATCCTTTCGCCTGTAGCTCCTTGCTTAAGTCGGATTTTCCCTTAGTGCTTTTTTCATCTGCTTACATTGCCGTTATGTCGCTACCTTGAGCCTCGCCTTCTTCTAGAAAGTTGAGTACCAGGTCCCAGTATTGTATAAATAAGCTCTAGCCGTAAAGTAACTTCTACTTTTCGTAAAATATTGTGTTTTGTGGCAGAGCTGTGCCGTTACCGGACGCACCATTTTATGGCGTCGCTGTTCATGTTGCATGCTTTATTTAGTTAGCCAGAACAGCCCTCTTCGGTCATTTAACTAATTAATATTATTAGTTATTTAGTCTTCATAGCTAGGAAATACTTATATCGTGTTTTAGCGCTCATCAAACTCGGTCGCCGTTCGACCCCATACTAGATCGCTAGCTTAGCCCCTAGGCTGGACAGCCTAGTGCTTGTTTTCATGCATGATTTATACCAGTGTTCCTAGGTTAAGTTATGAAGATTTTGGCATTATTAAACATACTATTTATTGTGATGTAAGTGTTTTCACCTTCGGGGATCATATAGGGGACTGTGTTGATTGTGTACCCCTATATGCTCCCTAATCCCCCTGCCTGCGGGCATTCCCTCTGAGTAGTCTTGCTTTCCCTTCTATATAGGGGAATCTTGTCTACAAACAGAGTGTTTATCGCTTCTCTGCCTACCCTAAGGGAATGACCCTCCCTTAGGGTCGTGACTGAGAGATAAGGAAGGGCCCTGCCCTTCCTCAGTTGCACCTGGTTGGGTTACTCCTTCCTCCCTGCAACTAGCGATGTGTCTTTCAAGCTTTCCTAGCCTAGGAGTTAGCCCTCCTACACTAGGTTAAGATCTGGGAGCTGACTCTGCCCTATTATAGTTTGAGACGTTACATCTGGACCGTTCTCATTCTGGGCTACCTACCCTAGGTTAAGGAGCATTCTCCCTTACCTTGGTGGCCGTTCTCATACAGAGTCTCCTCTATAGAAAGACCTATTCTTCCCCCTCCCCACCTATCCCTTTGGTGTAGGCTTGCCTACACACATCTGTCCTTAGTCCTACAACTCCTCCCTTGGGTGGAGTGGTAGGGCTAGTTGTTCTCCTGCTGAGCTGGCCGCTTTGGTACACATACCCTTCATAGCGTTCTATGGGGGTGGTTGCCGGCGCCGATCCTGCCAGCGGGGGATTCCCCCCTCTTGAGTGCCCTCTAACCCTCCCTTGGGTTATCCCAGGCACCCGGCCTTCTGCCGGCTTCTGCCGCCGGATGTTAGGAGTATCCACTCCTATCATGAGTGCACTCTCTCCGGAGGGATGCCGGAGGGGTATGGGATCTTACCTCTTCCATCCCTCTTTACCTTTCTCTCTTTCTATCCTGGTGCCGGTCCATTGCCGTCTCTACTGCCGGCGATAGCCACCACTACTTCAGGTGACATTCTTTCATAAGATGCCTCCCCCCTCTAAGACGTCAGCCTTGCGTGTGCCGGAGGCTGCCGCCTTCCGTCGACATACAGCCGACGTCCCACCCCTCATTGTACCTAGTAACAGCCGGCCGATTTTCGGAGTTGGCCACCTGCATGCCGGGATTGATTGCCGGCAATCTAGGTATACAACCATATACATATCTATCTTATGAATTGATCTAAGGCTCACCATACCGTCAGCCTTCGGCTGCCGGAGCCGTCGCCCCCTGCCGACGACCCGCCGCTGTGCCGGCGGTCGCCACTATGGTATTATCCTTTAGATACTCAGTGTGTCTGTCTTGATGTCTTCCACCCTGCAGGACCGGCCTCCGGTGTGTTGTCGGTCTGCCGGAACCCTCATGAGACATTAAGGGACATGCACCCCTTCCATGCCTGCCGGCAACAAGCCGACAGTCAATGTACTGCAGCCAGATGGCTTGGCCACTTCTATATAGGTATTGTCTTACCATCCACGATTGTGGCTGTGCTGTTTGATTGCACATTACAATATTCCAGCATACTCTGTGTATCTTAGTGCAGTTGATTGCCGGAACCTACATTTAATAAGGGGTTTATCCTATACCCCTTCTCCTCCAGGGATCTGAGTGGTCTCAGACCCTTCTACACTCTGCGGGCAATTTCTGTTAGAAGCCTAGCTCAGCTCATCCATATGGATTTCCCTCATTGTGACCTTCGGACACAAAAGAAATTGTCTACAGATAAGGTTACGGTAAGCGGCTGGGCGGGATTCACAAGTATGTGTCTATCTACTTCCTTTCCCGCTCATTAATCTGAAGCATTAAAATGCCTTAAAATTAAATTAATTTTAAATTTAAATTAAGATATCTTAATTTTAAGAGTAATGTAAGTCATTCTTATGACTTCCATGTACTCATGATCTCTTTCTTTTACAGGAGGAGTATATGAAGTGTGAGAGCAACTTCTGCGGGGTGAAGCACCCAGACTTCTACGGGCACTAGGCGTACCGGACCCACGCCCCCTGCGCCGCCAAGAAAGGCGACCTGAAGTATTGGGGCCCGCAGAACTGCAGTCTGCAAGAGTCGTTTGGTCGAAGTGTTTGATGATCCTCCATCTGCGGAGGCAAGGGACAACGCTAGAGAGAAGCTACGCAAATGGGTGCGTAGCTTCCAGAAGAACGCCACCGGACCGTATCTTCCCAACGAAGACTTGCTTTTCCCCAAAGGCATCCAAAGACTCTGTGGTCCCCCGTGATCAGATTCCCACCGTCCAGATCGTGGTGGAACCTGACGTTGTCATGGCCCAGTCCATGCATGAGTGCCATCTAGATTCTGACAACGTGGAACGTATGTCGGAAGTGTCGGAAGAAACAGAGAAGAATCTCATGGGCGAGGAACTCGACTATGAGGAAGATCAGGTGGAATACCCTGATTCGGAGACCAAGGTCGCTCCTGCTCCGGCTCCCACAGCAACTCCTGCACCGTCCGAGGAACCTGTTCCTTCGACTTCTGCCACCCCGGACCCTCTTCCATCGGCCACTCAACAGGTCTTCAAGATGCTTGAAGCCCTCGTGGAAAGAAAGCTACGAGAAACTCAGGAGCAATTCCGGACGACTCTCGTCAGCCTTAAGCAACCAAAAAGGATTTCGGTTAAGGACCTCCCCACCTGCTTGAAAGCTAACCCATGGAGATGGGCCGAGCATATGCCAATTGCAACTGGCAAAATCTACATCAGTGAAAGGGCTGGCTCTATCTTGCTGGAAGAAGTGGAGTTCTTCCCGAATTTCGAGGCTTATCCGGACTTTTACGTCCGGCTCAGGTCCGAACCAGCCTCAAAGGAGGAGACCGAACCGAAGGAGGTTATCGTGTTAGCCCAGGCGGTGAAGAGTATGGGTTTCACCAACTCCAAGATTCCGGCGCTTAGCTAGAAGCATCCAACCTTCGTTGCGCCAAATGCTGCGACCTTCCCCTTCATCGAAAAGGCCTTCACAGCGGTCTTAAAGGCAGTGGAGGAAGGGAAACCTTGCCCTGCACTGGGAGTGCAGACCCTTCTCCATTACTGTTCCTCCCGATGATAGGCACTGGAAAGACATCCAGTCAACCTTCACGGTAGGGAAACTAGAGCCTGACGTAGCCGGTCGTCAATTTAATGAGGACCTCCCAAGGCTAAATGATCACCTCCTTCGTAGGGAACAGGATACGAAGGAGAGGCTTGCCGCGTCGCTGTCCCACCAGGTACAGCTTAAACTTATGGCCGGGGATACTAGAATCCCGGACTTTTATATGGTCCTAGCCAAATCACACTTGGCAACGGTGACAAAGGACCTATATAGCTTCACTAGGGCTCGCAGAGCCTGTCGTAAATTCGTGTTCGCCAACGCAACGGTGAAACACGAACCCCGGAGGCTGATTTCCTCCAATATCTGGGGCAAGTATCTCTTCCCATCTTCTTTGGTGAAAGAGATTGTAGACAAAGCATCCACGGAGAATATGAACCTTCTCCACAAGTGGGGCATGTCAAGAAAGAGGAAGTCCTCTCAGGATGATGGCCCTCAGCCTAAGAGGAAAACTCAAAAGCCAAAACCCCAGCAACGTCAACAGAGACGACAGTTTCCGGGTCCCGCTACTCCCCAAGTGGCCACGCAGCCACAACAGACCTTTCAGTTGGTCCCCCAACCGGTGGTGTAGCAGTCACCGGTCTTCACCCCTGCGTATGAGCAAAACTATACTACCTTTCGTCCCAGAGGTAGGGGCTCAAGCAGAGGCTCCGGCAGAGATTCTTCTCGCCGTCCCTCCAGGGGCAGAGGAGGTAGGGGAGCTAGCGGCCGAGGTGACAAACCCTCGAGACACCAGAAGCAATGAAGTGCTTCCGGTGGGAGGAAGACTCCACCAATTCCAGGATCGTTGGACCTTCGATCCCTGGGCACACAGCATCGTCAAGAAGGGACTAGGCTGGAGCTGGACTCAACCAACCCCAGCCTTCCAGCAATTCTTCCAACAGTCAACCCCCCTCCTGGAAGAATATGTCCTAGAACTCTTGAACAAGAAGGTGATAAGGAGGGTAAAGTCAACCAGGTTCCAAGGGACACTATTTTGCGTTCCCAAGAAAGACTCCGACAAACCCAGTCATTCTAGACTTATCCCCTCTCAACAAGTTCATTGCGAACAACAAATTCAAGATGCTGACTCTGCAACAAATGAGGACCCTTCTGCCTCAAAGGGTCTATACGGTCTCCATAGACCTGGCGGATGCCTACTGGCACATTCCAATGAATCATTGCGCTTCCTCCTACCTAGGATTTTGACTCCAAAGGAAAAGTTACGCCTTCAGGGCCATGCCCTTCAGGCTCAACGTGGCTCCACGGATCTTCACCAAGCTGGCAGACGCAATCGTCCAACAGCTCCGTCTCCAGGGCGTCCAAGTGATGGCCTACCTAGACGACTGGTTAGTCTGGGCAACATCGCACGAAGATTGTGTAAGAGCCTGTAACAAAGTTACCCAGTTCCTAGAGCATCTGGGATTCAAGATAAACGCCGAGAAATCTCGCCTCTCTCCAGCTCAGAAGTTCCAATGGTTGGGAATCCATTGGGATCTTCAGTCACACCGCCTTTCCATCTCACAGAAGAAAAGGAAGGAAATAGCAGGGTCTGTCAGAAGACTTCTAAAATCCAAACGGATCTCAAGATGACAGCAGGAACAAGTCCTCGGCTCTCTACAGTTCGCCTCTGTGACAAACTCAGTGCTTCGCGCACAGCTAAAGGATGCCGCGGGAGTCTGGAGACGTTTCGCATCCATCGCTCGAAGAGACCTCAAGAAACGGCTTCCAAACAAACTTCGCTCACTTTTAAAGCCGTAGTCGGAAGCAAAGGCCCTGAAAAGGTCCATTCCTCTTCAACACCCGCCTCCATCGATCAACATCCACACGGACGCTTCACTATAGGGTTGGGGAGGTCACTCCCACCAACGACAGGTTCAAGGAACATGGTCTCCCCTATTCAAAACGTTTCACATCAACATCTTGGAGGCCATGGCGGTTCTTCTCACCCTGAAGAAACTTTCCCCGCCTCCCACGATCCACATTCGTCTGACTCTGGACAACTCGGTGGTAGTCAGATGTCTCAATCGTCAGGGCTCGAGATCGCCCCAGATAAATCAGGTACTTCTTCCGATCTTTCGTTTGGCAGTAAAGAAGAAATGGCACCTGTCTGCAGTTCACCTACAAGGATTCCGCAATGTGACGGCGGACGCTCTATCAAGGACAAGCCCAATAGAGTCGGAATGGTCTCTAGACGCAAGGTCATTCTCCTTCATCTCTCACCAAGTCCTGGAACTTCAGATCAATCTCTTCGCGACGAGCGACAACAATCAACTTCCTCGAAATGTGGCACCATACGAGGACTCCAAGGCAGAAGCAGTGGATGCTATGTCACTGGATTGGAACAGATGGTCCAGGATATACCTGTTCCCTCCTCCCAACCTTCTGCTGAAAGTCCTCTCCAAACTGAGAACCTTCAAAGGGACAGTGGCCCAAGTGGCTCCCAAGTGGCCCCGGAGCAATTGGTACCCTCTGGTCCTGGAGCTGCAGCCCACGCTGATCCCCCTACCAGGCCCAGTTCTCTCGCAACAAGTACAGAAGTCGACTGTCTTCGCTTCATTACTGAAAGTCATGGACCTTCATCTCATGATTTTCTCTCCTTAGCCGCAAAGAAAAGGTTTGGAATCTCGAAGAAAAGTTTAGACTTCCTCGAGGAATACAAGACTGAATCTACAAGACGGTAATACGAATCTTCCTGGAGAAAGTGGGTCTCTTTCGTCAAGGCAAAAAATCCTGCGGAAATCACCATTGATTTTTGTATGTCCTTCTTCATTCACCTTCATGGACAAGGCTTAGCAGCCAACACGATTTCCACCTGCAAATCGACTTTGACTAGACCACTCCTGTACGCCTTCCAGATTGATTTGTCCAGTGATATCTTCAATAAATTACCAAAGGCATGCGCTAGACTACGCCCAGCACCTCCGCCAAAACCTATCTCCTGGTTCCTGGACAAGGTGCTCCATTTTGCCTCTAACCTGGACAACGATTCGTGCCCTCTAAAAGACTTGACTCAAAAAGTTATCTTCCTTTTTGCTCTCGCCTCGGGAGCCCGAGTCAGTGAAATAGTGGCATTATCAAGAGAAGAGGGTCATATCCTATTCACAGATACAGGAGAGCTTACCCTCTTCCCTGATCCGACGTTTCTAGCTAAGAATGAACTACCCACCAAGAGATGGGGCCCTTGGAGAATCTGCCCCCTGAAGGAAGATGTCTCTCTATGCCCAGTGGAGAGTCTTAAGGTCTATCTTCGAAGAACTTCAGACTTCGGTGGAGGACAACTCTTCAAAGGAGAAACATCGGGTAGCAACCTGTCACTGAAACAACTAAGAGCAGGTCATGATCCTATAAAAGTCGCGTCTTCTCTGAACTTCTTCCAGTCTATGGATTTCGAAAGCCTCAAGAGCTTCACAGGATGAAAATCATTGCGCGTTTTCTTCAAGCACTATGCAAAGCAAGTGCACGGAGTTAAACATTTCGTGGTAGCCGCAGGTAGTGTTATGAAACCTGCTGTTTAACTCTGCATAGAACAGCAAGTTACTTGGGACTTTAACTCTACGGGTACCTGTGTTGACCCTTTGGTGATACATAGTGATTTCATGGACACTTAGTGTTTCTCATAGACTGTTCTCACCAAGGTGAAATGTCATAGACTTTACATGAGTGCCACATGCCCTTGGGCATGACGTGTTTTCTTTGAAAAAGACTGACGTTCCTCTGGAACTTGTGTTTCTAAAAAGTAAATATTTCTTTTCAGATTCAAGATTGAAGTCTTTATTTTCTATGTACATTATTCTTTATTATTGTAAATAAACTTCACATTTATTATTGTAATTACTACCACAATAATCTACAATCTTTGAAATAAAATGTCTATTTTATTACATGTGTGTCTCTCTCCGCTCCTATTCTTCATTAAGAAATATACGATTGTTATAGTTTCATTTACCCCTTTGTCTCTACAGGAGAAGAATAATATATGTAATTGTATTATATACTCACTCATGCTCATTCCTACCTGAATATTAACCTTTGTCCTGCCTCCAAGACCAGAATGATCTCTCCTCCAGGGAGTGTAGTGAATGTTATTTTCTTACCTATGCTTGATAATACTCCTACCCGAATATTAACCTTAAGTCTTGTCTCCGAGTCCAGCACGAACTCTCCGCAGGGTGAGTAGCTCTTCAATGATCGCTTCGAGATGTTACTATTGTCCACCAGGACTTCTCTGCCAGGGGGGCAGGAAGCTAGTTCTTCACGGAATCCCTAGTAAGGACATGTTACATACCTTTATTCGAAGCCCTTGGCACTTGCATTAAAAAGGGGAAAAATTCCACGATACATTAATTCTCTGGTACACTTCCATAAGGACGTCATGGCTTGAGCCAAAAAAACGGATTTTGAGCGAAGCAAAAATCTATTTTTGGGTGAGATAGCCATGACGTCCTGATGGACTCTTCCGTCTATTCTAGTCCAGCCTTTCAGGCCCCGGCCTGACCTGCTGTATCATGGAGATTAGCAAAAGCTGGGCTTAGGATGAGGACGGACGTGATGTCATTTAGCAATGGCGCCCGTTTGTTTACGTCTCGAGTACCAAAAGCAGCCACGGATGAGTGTAACTGTGGAACGGCTCGCCAGTTACTCAACCACCTTTCCATATCGAAGTGTTAACTCTATATGGGGTGCAGATAGTTATGTGGCGTGTTAATACATGCGTCCCCTGTTGATATACGATATTCGAGAGGGAAACCTTTAGGGTACTCGCACCAGAAGTTAGAATTCTGTGATAACCTTTAGTTTAATTCTCTGGGAATATCCACTGTAGTTAAATATACCCTAGGAAGCTACTGAAGGAACCTTCCATCAGGACGTCATGGCTATCTCACCCAAAAATAGATTTTTCGCTTCGCTCAAAATCCGTTTTTTAGCCTACCACAGTTCCAGGAGTAACTGTAACTTGGTAGGGGGGGATTTGTCACGTAGTCACTGCTTGAAACCCCTGTTTGGGGTCATGTAAATGACCTCTGCTTGCTGGTTCACCTGGGAATGCATGCTGCCTCAGCTTCCACTGGCGACAGGATTTTGTTGCCGTCTCAATCTGTTAACAAAGGGCTTTTTGTTGTCACCTCATTGTTCTAACAGATTGTGTGGGAAAGCTACAACAAGGAGACGAAGGACATCCGGATGAACATCCGGCTAGTAACAGAACGGACTACTACCTCAACACCGCTAGGACTGGTGGCACCTGCCCACGGAAGCCATAACCACGTTTTACGGTGTGCCACGCCTAATCGCCAGTCGGGATAGAGTAAAGGGCTCGTATCGCTCCGTTGTCCAAGTATTCAAAATCAAGGACTTTGTGTAAAATTATACTTTGTCTTTAAGAAGAAAGTTAAAGTGTGAAAACCATTTAAATAGACTTCGTCTCCTCGTTGTATGCTCGGCCAAGACAATTATGATGTAATGTTTGTAATGTAAAAGAGCACTTATCCCTTTGATATTGAAGACGCTTTCCAGAATTTTCCTTTACTTAGAAGAATATGAAGTGCTCAAGAAAAACTTATAAATTTTTCATTTAAATACAAGAAGTTTGAAATGCAGATTAGTCTCTGCCTTATCCCGTTTCTTAAACTTTGTTTTTGATTTAATTTGTCTGTAACTTGACACTATATATATACTGTATATATATTTATATATGTGTGTGTATATATATATATATATATATATATATATATATATATATATATATATATATATATATATATATATATATATATATATATATATATATATATTTATATATATATATATATATATATATATATATATATATATATATATATATATATATATATATATAGTTATTTTATTTCCATGAGTTTGAAAATAAAAAATATCCGTCTCTATAAAACCTTTATCACAGTATGAATAAGAAATTTAAGAAATGCACCAGCATTCCTGGAAAAATCTTTCGAAAACTCCAAACTCATCGGCTCGTGAAAACGCATAAGAAATGGAAAATCGCAATATGCAATATATTCATATACAATATTTGGCTTCACGTAAGAACCGCCTCTTTCAACTTCAAAACGGCCATCTCCAGGAATATTCAGAAAAGGTAAAACGACATTGCAATCGTATAACACAACATTTCGACATTAATGTTGGTACTTGGAGAGAGTTTTCAAGTTCTTTCTTACGCCCATGCCAGTATAACTTCGTGTTTTTAAGCACGTATCATCTGCAGGCGGAAGAGAGAGAGAGAGAGAGAGAGAGAGAGAGAGAGAGAGAGAGAGAGAGAGAGAGAGCCAGCTATTTATTATGTCACAAGGTTTTGATAAATAGCTTGTTATATATATAACATTAATAATGATACTTTCAGTTTATGTTCTTCCTAAAGAGAGGTTATTAGTAAAAACTAGTACCAGGAAATCTATTTCATCTTATTCCATAAAATGTGTTAAATTCCATGTTGCTGAAATGACCTCTGAGCATTTGATCTATAACTCCAACCAGCTTGTCCTAGATTTCCAGCTAACTCTGGAGTATATTCGAATTAATATATATATATATGTATATATATATATATATATATATATATATATATATATATATATATATATATATATGGAATAAATAAGTACATAAACAAATAAACTTATTATTATGGTCATAGTTTCGGGTAAGAAAACAGGATGCGTTGACTTTGCAGCCAGGTAATACAAAACAATAGTCCAGGATCCGGGATATCCAGCTGAATAGGTAGGAAAATAGTCTCGATAGATTGTTGGTCATTATTTGTCTTCTATAAATGCCCACATTGCCATTTCACAGACGTCTTTGATAGCTGTGCTCTTTCTTGTCATAAGAGAGCGTTCAAGCGGCACCAATGTTCTGCAGAGATTTTGGTTATCTCTCTCTCTCTCTCTCTCTCTCTCTCTCTCTCTCTCTCTCTCTCTCTCTCTCTCTCTCTCGTGTGTGTGTATGTATGTGAGTCTGTTTGGGTATGCTGTCATGTCAATTTTGATTATTCCATTGATTTTTTTCCAATTCTTGCCCCTCGGTTCCAATAGTCAACACATAATTTTTAAATTTGTGGCCTCTTTTTATATTTCTACAAATCTACTTTACTGGTATCCTGAAAATTGTACAAATGATTGATATAATGCTTTTGTAGTAACGTTAATGCCCGATGATAAATAAAGAGAATATAATTCTTACCCATAACTTAACTGACTGATTCCTCGTTGTAGTTAAACAATTAATTTTACATGAGCCAGCAGATTAAGCAATGTAGTTCATACGGTCAGAGGTATTCACATATGCCACCATCTATGTTCGATTACAAGAAATCTTGGGCAAATCCCATCGAAGGAATTTACATCAATAATATCGGAATTACTCTGGTAAGCCTGAAAGGCATTTAACGTCTCTCTAGGTATTCGTGGGGCGGGAATAACCAACATAGTTTGCAACCGCCCTCCCTCCGCCCTTCTCTCTCTCTCTCTCTCTCTCTCTCTCTCTCTCTCTCTCTCTCTCTCTCTCTCTCTCTCTCTCTCTCTCGTTACTGTGATCTTTGACACGTGGAGGATGCATCTAGATCATACTCATTTGGAGGATTTTTTTTTTTCGTGTGTGTGTCTGTGTACAATTCGATCAGTAATTGACTGAAACCCAGATTTATGAATTTGGAAAGAGATCCATTACATATCAAACCATATTTCCACGTGTCTCATGGCTGAGCCAATAATTTTACCAAGGATACTAATTGAGTAACGTTCCAAACGTTTCCTACATCGTGTTACTATTGGCTGAGTTACGTAGCTTTCCATTGGCCAAGTTTCACCCGGATGAATTAACACAAATGACATTTTGGTTCAGTCAATTCGTTTTCTCAATATCCGGGCTAAAAGGTTATTTCAAGTATTGCGTTCGCTGATGAAACTAATTCTTTTGTTACTATTTTTTTTTAATACGTCGTTAGTGGCATCTATTAGTTGATATTACTAGCTTGTCTTACTATCAATCAGTAATTGGGAATCAGAAAATATTGATATAGGCTTCCCTGGGTCCCTTCCACAGAATGGTATGCACGTTGAAATAAATATTTGTGAACGTCTAGAAGTTCACTACTCAACATTTCATTCCTTGGAAAATTATTTAGTAAGATGAAAATGTCTGTATGATGTTGACTTAAGATTGATAACAGCGCTAATAGACAGAGAGAGAGAGAGAGAGAGAGAGAGAGAGAGAGAGAGAGAGAGAGAGAGAGAGAGAGAGAGAGAGTTAGGAGTTACAAAGATTTTGGATGTTTCAAAGACTTTTAAGTCCATCCACGGAGATTCCATTTGCTCTTGGGTAAAGCGATTAATCTTAAACATTTAGAGAGTATCTATAATCTTGCCTAACTTTTTCTTGAACTAATTTACCATGTTACAGTTTACAACATCCGCTGGAAGTCTAGTTCATGTACTATATATGCTATTTTCTATTTTTAAAAAATTCCCACATTGAGTGGTATTGTATCTTTTCAATTCTAGTTTGTATCCATTACCTCTGTACTGATTTGTGCTAAGCGTGAATAGATTGTTTGAATCTACTACATTTGTTATTCCTTGAATGATTTTGAATGCATCTATTAACTGTCCCCTTAGTCGTTAAGTCTGTAGGTCAAATAAGTTCAAACGGTCCATCCTTCATCCATATCCAAATTGCCTTAGTATTGGAACTAGTTTGGCGGGCCAGCTTGTGCTGCTTCCAGTCCATCTATATCTTGTTTAATACTTGGAACCCAGAATTGACTCTGTATTCTAGATGGGTCTTACTAGTGATGTGGAGAGCTGTAGTATAGTGTCTTTGTTCCTGTACCATGGTATTGCCTCTGTACCATGGTATTCCACTGTCTTGGGTTAGAGTTCTCTTGCTTGAGGGTACACTCGGGCACACTGTTGGATCTAGTTTATCTTCCTCTTGTTTTTTTATAGTTTTTAAAGTTTATATAGGAAATATTCATTTTAATGTTGTTACTATTCTTAAAATATTTTATTTTTCCTTATTTCCTTTCCTCACTGGGCTATTTTCCCTGTTGGAACCCCTGGGCTTATAGCATCCTGCTTTTCCAACTAGGGTTGTAGCTTAGCATTTGATAATAATGATAATAATAATTAATTAATCTGATTGTGGGTTACTGTAAGAAATGTGTATGACTGCATTTCTCGCAGTTGAAAGGCCTTTAACATTTTTTGGACCATTCTCCTAGCTTCATTAGATCCTCTCTTATGGCTTCTACGTCTTCTGACTTCGTTGCATTTATGCCTAGTTTAATATCGTCAGCAAATTTAGCTATTCTACTAGTTAATCCTAAATCTGTGTCGTTAATGTAAATCAGATGAGGAATATTTACCTGAAACCTAACTATTCTGTGGTCACTTTTGCCAATATTTTTGCCCACTGAAACACTAGATATTAAATTTTCTGCTGTTGTTAGCATAATATCCAGCATGTTATTTCCCCTGGTCGGTTTATTGACCCACTGATGGAGGGATTCATTGTTGGCAAATTCTAGTAGCTTATGTCCCTCTGTGTTTGATGTAGAATTTATAGTGTCCCAGTTTACTGCTACATTGAAGTCTTCCATTAGGACAGCCAGCTTTTTTTTTTTTTTTTTTTTTTTTTTTTAACTTCTTGTCAAAGTTATCTATACAACTCTTCGTCCCGTTCTTGTGTTTGATGTGGTGATCTGTATATTACTAGTATGGACATCTTTTTTAGTATGGTGTTGATATTTACACCTGTCACTTTACATTCGTTTTCTAATTCAATTTCTATGGGGTTTAAGGGATTTTTAACACACAGTATTACCCGTCCACATTTTTTGGTAAGGTGATCCTTCTTGAAAAGCTGGAAACTTGTGATTTCGTTTTCTCCAATAAAATCCTTTGTTTTATCTTGAATCCAGGTCTCACTAAGGCCTAAGACATTTAGTTCCTTCCTATTTATCATTGCCCTGAACTTTTCAATTTGGTTTCTAACTGACTGAGCATTGAATTGTGCCACGCTGAGGAAATTTCCTATTATTTTTTCTTACTCTGTTGCTTTGCTCGTTTCCCTGAGTTACTAAAGTTTTAGCTTTACTTTTATCTTCATTATCCAAGTTTTCTGCCAAACTTCCTCTATTTGTTGTTGGAAAATTATCCAAGTGTCTAGTTTGTTCTTGGTCTACTATGATCAAGTAACTGTACAGGCAAAGATTAAGTTGGTTTCCCTACATTTTCTTGCTTTCTTCATTAAAGTGTATTCCATGTCTTTTGTATGTTTTTTCTTGCCGTAAAATTGTCCCAAAGATCTATAAATTTGACTTTCTTTTTCTTTGGCTTATGGTTTAAGAAGCCTTTCGTTTCTCCCTATGGCCTTATTGAGGGTGAAGTAGCGGACATTGAGTCTTGAGAGAATACCTTTAAATTTAGTATTATTGATTTTGTTTCTAGCCGTTTCAACAGTTTTTTTTAGCTATCTAACCAAACTTTTTGTTTGGCCAGCAGTATCCTTTCTTAGAAATAGGTCATTTCCGGTTATCTGAATAATAATGGTGGTATTCTTTTTTTTCCGTTATAGTTTTACTGACCACTTTTTCTATCTTTTGCGCGTTGTCACCCGGATAAGAGCTGAAATTTCTACTCTTTTTGAAGCTGAAGTGGTCCTTTAGCATATATTCTCCAATTAATAACATCTCATCTACCTTTTCCTCTAGGGAGGAGAATCTGATTTTGGTGTAAGTTACATTTCAAGGTTGCGATTTAGTCTTCTTGCCCTTAGCTACCATTCCTCCAGTGAATTTCTTGAACTTATTATTTTTTTTTTTTTTTTTTTGTTATTTCCTCTCTAGGTTCTCTCATTGATTTTAACTTATTTTTTATTTCTTGGATACTAGTCCCATTTTCTAGAAAATCACTTATGACTTCTTTGTCCTCTATTTCTAACTATTGAAACTTCAGCATGATCTCAATCAATTGTTTTCTTAGTTCTCTGTTTTCATGCACTGTTAAGGTCCAGGTTTGCAGTGCACCATTTGTTTATTTGGCATTTGGCACATTTGTGCATGAATGTAGTTTCTCACTCAGTTTCAATTTCTCTGTGATATTGTCAAATGCGTATCAATTTGGAAATCTCAACTAAGAACTTCCATAGTAATTATTTTTTCTTACCACTACTGTAAAAGAGGGGTGGGTGTTGGCTGATAGTTACCCACCTAATGCCGAATCCGCTTAATTCTTGGTGATTATCCACTTTTCTGTTCCCAACCTCCGGTAAGTGCTACTAAACCAACAATTAAGTCTCCTCAACATTGGGTTGTCCCAAACGTGCTGCAGCTCCCAACTCAGCAGCACAAGGCAGAAGCCTGTTTTCTCACCAGGATTGACAGCGGAAGGCGAATGATTACTGGGATTTTTTGACATCCATGAAGAGCCAGACTCTTAGATACTGCTAAGAATTACCAAGAAGCAACATTCGGGGTTTTTAGTTAGCCAAGACTCCAAGAAGTCACAAAAGCTGTGAGAACCTCAGGAGCAATTGAACTTGTTTCACTAGTGGTCGGTAACAGGCAATGAACAGCTATTACATGTTAGGAATGTGCTTTGCAGGGTACTGATAAAATTATCCCATACTGGCTTCCCCTCTCACCCTGTGATTCCTCCGTCCTAGTCTCATGAAACCTGTGAACGAGTTCTTAGCTTTTGTTTATAGAGGTTCCAAATTCCCTGCACTGACGCAGGTGGAAGCTCTTAGGTCCCTAATGTCTATATGTATATTGGCTAGTTACTGTATATCTAAATATTTCATTTTTCAATCTAGGCCAGGAGAGATTAAATCTGAGAGTTAGAATAGAAAGGTCGAGACAGGGAGCAAAACAGAAATATGATAATGTAGAGAAGTTAATAGTAGTCTGGTCCTAGTTCGGGTACTCAAAGCTGGTCTTAGCGGCAAGATTAAACCCAATTAAGTGTTGGACCATCGAGAGAGAGAGAGAGAGAGAGAGAAGAGAGAGAGAGAGAGAGAGAGGGTGTTAAAAAAAACGTGCATATTCACCTCTAGGAGAGAGAGAGAGAGAGCCTTACCTTAACCTTATTGCCTTATTTTTTGTTTGGGTTCCCCCAGGTCCCTCAGTGTGAGGCACCTCGTATATCACCAGAGAGTTGCTAATACATCTTCCGGTGTATTTTGCATCTTCCAGTCTTGGATGGTCTGGGATGCATCTTAGGTATTTATCGAGCTGATTTTTAAACACATTCTACGCTCACTCCTGATATGTTTCTTAGATGAGCTGGCAGCACATTAAATGGTCGCTGCATTATCGATGCTGGTGCGTAGTGGATTAATGTCCTGTGCGCCTTTCTCAGTTTACCTGGAATGCTTTTTGGCACCATTAATCTACCTCAACTTGCTCTTTCTGATATTTTTAGCTCCATGATGTTTTCAGTAATTCCTTCTAGTTGCTTCCATGCGTGTATTATCATGTAGCGTGCTCTTCTCCTTTCTAGACTGTATAGTTTTAAAAATTGCAGTCTTTCCCAGTAGTCAAGGTCTTTACCTTCTATTCTAGCAGTATAGGACCTTTGTACACTCTCTATTTGTGCAATATCCTTTTGGTAGTGTGGGTACCATATCACATTGCAGTACTCGAGTGTACTACGTACATAAGTTTTGTAAAGCATAATCATATGTTCAGCTTTTCTTGTTTTAAAGTGTCTGAATAACATTCCCATTTTTGCTTTACATTTAGCCAAGTGTTGCTATTTAGTCGTTGCATAACATATTCCTATTTAACATTACACCAAGGTCTTTAATTGCTTCCTTGTTTGTGATTGTCTCATTATTAGGTCCCTTGTATGCATACACCATTCCTTCTCTGTTTCCATAATTTATTGATTCGAATTTATTGGAGTTAAATACCATCCTATTTATCTCCGCCCATTCATATATTTTGTTTAGATCTCTTTGTAGTGAGTTCCTATCTTCATCACAAGTAATTTCTCTACTTATTCTTGTGTCATCGGCGAAACTTCTCACTACGGAGTTTTCAACATCACAGTCTATGTCTGAGATCATACTAACAAATAGCAGTGCAGCTAATACCGTACCTTGGGGCACACCAGATATTACCTGGGCTTCATCTGATTTCTCGTCATTTGCAACCTCTATCTGTTTTCTGTTTTGCAGGAATTCTTTTACCCATTTTCCTATCTTTCCCACAATATTATGCTTTCTCATTTTTTTTCTCCAATATGTTATGGTCTACCTTGTCAAAGGCTTTTGCAAAATCTAGATAGATCACATCTGTGTCTTTTCATTTATCATATTATTGTATATGTTTTCATAGTGTGCTATCAGTTGGGTCTGTGTACTTTTTCCAGGTACGAAACCGTGTTGACCCATATTAAACAAATTATTTTTGACCAAATGGTTCATTATTTTCCTTTTTATTACCCTCTCATACACTTTCATAATATGTGATGTTAGACTAACAGGTCTATAATTGCTTGCCTCTAGTCTTGATCCACTTTTGAAGATAGGGGTTATATAAGCTAATTTATGTTTAACATATATCTCGCTCATATCTACACTCTGTCTTAGCAGTATTGCAAGCGGCTTCGCGATAGTGTTTGCAGTTTTTTTTAACAAAATCGCTGGAACTCCATCTGGTCCGGCTGCCGATCCATTTTTAATTTCGTTTATAGCCGTGACAATATCTGCTTCATTAATATCTATATCCGTTAGATATTCAACATTTTCTTCTCTCATTTCTGTTTCATTATTCTCATTCGCAATTCTTGGCGTGAACTCACTCTTATATTTTTCTGCTAATATGTTGCATATTTCCTTTTTTTCATTCGTTAGCCTTCCTTCAATTCTTAGAGGGCCTATTTCTATTCTCCTTTTATTCATCTTTTTTGCATAGGAGTAAAGTACTTTGGGGTTTCTTTTTATATTTTGAAGTGTCCTTTCTTCTAAGTCCCTTTTTTCATTTTCTTTCGACTGTATAATCTTTTGTTCTGCATTTTCTATCTTACATTTTATTTCCCTCATTTTCCACATATTTTTTTCTTTTGCAAGATTTTTCTTCCCCTTTTTAATTTTCTGAAATAAGATCCTTCTGTCTCTTGGTATGCACGTCTTTTGTTTATTGTTTTTTTTCGGTACATATTTTTCAACAATTTTCTCCAGTATTTTGTACAGTATATCCGTATTTACCTGTATATTATCACTTATAAATACATTTTTCCATTCTTTATTCAGTTCTTCATTTATTTCTGACCATTTTATATTCTTACTGTAAAAGTTATATTTTCCATATCCTTCCCATAATTTTGTGCTTTTATTAATTCTGTGATCACTTGCTTTGGAATGAACTATCAATTCTATGACATTGTGGTCTGAAATTCCCGTGTTATACACTATTATTTCTTTAACATAATTCACCTCATTCACAAATACTAGATCTAGGACATTTTCCTTTCTTGTTGGAATGTGGTTTATTTGTTGCATATTATGTTCTAATAGCATATCTTGAAGCTTTTCAAATTGCCTCTTGTCTTCTGCGCTACTATTACTATCTTTTTTTATATGTATACCAACACTTTCTTTTAACCGTTCTTTCCAATCCACGAAAGGAAAGTTAAAATCTCCGGATAGGAGTATATTCCAGTCTTTATGGTTTCTACATATATCATCTATTTTTTCTATTATTATGTCGAACTCCTTAGTGTTTGGGAGTCTGTAAACTACAATATTCATTAGTTTTTCAAATTCAAATTCTACCGCAATCAATTCACATTCTGTGTTGCTGTATTTTTCACATACTTTTCCTTGATTTATGTCTCTTCCATATATTGCGGTTCCCCCTTGATTCCTATTTTTTCTGTCTGATCTATAAGTTTGGAAACCCTTTATCTGGTCATCACTGCCAGTCTCTTGGGAATACCATGTTTCTCTTATATTTTTATATATCTATTTTCCTTTTAGAGTTACTCGTTACTAAACCCTGTGCATTCATTACTATTATGGTTTGTGTTTCATCCCCATTATTTAATATTGGTAATAATATGGATTCTCCCATGCTTCCTTCCTGTTCTGATATGATGTTCTTTTCTTCATTTCCCGGAATTCTGCCATTAAAAAATCCAACTTTTCTATTATATTTGCTCTTTCGCCTTCATATTTATTTGTGTGTATACCTGCAACTGTCCCCATATCTGCACCAACCCCTGGCATTATAGATGCATTTTTTGTAGTTGGGCTCTAAATGTGCAGGTTTGGGTTGAAAGGCCTCATATCTTGGGGCTCTTGGTTCAAAGCGCGGTATATACACAACGGCCTGCTTTTTTATT
>NC_090738.1:15840427-15860427 GCF_036898095.1 Palaemon carinicauda | reverse complement strand
GAAAAAGATGTGATGATTAATTCAAATAACATTCTAAGAACATTAACACCATTAAAATAGATCTTTCTTAACTTGACAATAAAAAGAGACATTTGCTGAAAGTTTGAACTTTTCAATACGACAAGAGACTTTATTGAACATTTGGAGTTTTATGGATGATCTTGTAATTTGTTTGAGTAGTAAACTTGAGCGCAATCTTTCCTCTTCGATAGATTTACCAGTTTGACTAGCGTTTGAATGCTGGACAAGGCATAATGATGATGTTAGCAAAGGAAACAAAATGCAAGATTAAGGCATGGTAATTGGCCTCCCATCGCTTTACCTTTTTATGAATATATGAAAAATAGTGTAATATTCACTTGCAACACTCGGAAAATACTAGGATGTAAAAGAGTGGAAGTGATTTAAACCCTTCGAAGAACTGCCGCGGATTTTTTTTTAAATCAGAGAAATAAAAATGTACAGAAAAAAGCTTCTTATATTTTTTTCAAAAGGGACTTGCTAAATCAGTGGCAATAGGTTGAATTATAATGAAACGAGACATTATTCTATGTGAAATCAGAAATCTTTTTTTTTTTTTTTTAATGAAGTGAAAGGAATAGACTTAAAAAGCAACCATTAAGAAAAATATAAAAACATCAATATATTCTCCAAACAAGCAATACTTTGCCATCGCTCATAAACCTCTATTTGTAACAATATTCTTGGACTAGTGAGACAATAGACATTGTTCCAAAATAGTTTTATATATATATATATATATATATATAATATATATATATATATATATATATATATATATATATATATATGTGTGTGTGTGTGTGTGTGTGTGTGTGTGTGTGTAGAGAGAGAGAGAGAGGAGAGAGAGAGAGAGAGAGAGAGAGAGAGGAGAGAGAGAGAGAGAGAGAGAGAGAGAGAAAGGCACATCCTTCCCACTGCAAGGAAAAATCTCCGCTTTTAAATTAATTTCCTCTTGTCTCTACGAAAAAAAATCCCTCTTCGGGATGTTTTTCCAGTTAAATAAAAGGGTGAAAAACACCCCTATGTGAAATGGGCGGAAAATGGTCTAAAAAGGATAAAAAGACTTTACAATATTCATGATAAGGACCTCGCTCATAAGAGGTTTCAATTAAGGAGACAGTGTCCCCAAGATTTCTTTCGGAAATTCTTCAGAGGAAAAAATATTCTTCCTGTCAAATATTACGTTGTTTTGTTCAGTTACGGAAAATGGATGACACTGAAATAAGTATTTGTTTTCGTTTCATTAAAATGCTTTGCCCTATCTTTAGCTATATATGGTCTTCATATACAAAAAAGATTTACTTATATTTCCATATATCGTTGCATATTAATACAAATGTCTTTTTTCTACCAGCGAAAACTATCAGAGTTTTTATACGATGTTATTGTTGAATCTCAGTGGTACCTCAGATGAGTTCCACTAAGTGGACTTTAGTTCAAAGGAATCTCACATTCTATATATTTTCACCAACAAATCGAGGTGGTTCACCTGATAGAACGCATTCCTTGTAGCCATTGCATCTGTTTACCCAGGTCTCATGTGGGTGTATTCCAAGCCCTGGCCATTACTATGATATTGGTTTCACATTGGTGAAGAATTTAAGGAAATTGCCTTGTTTCCCCAGGTCTTACTGGGAGGATAAGGTTGTTTAGACCATTGCATTGTGTGATCAAGTCTCGTGTGGACGAACATAGAGTTAAGGCCTATTGGAAACATCCCTGCCTGGCGTTCTGCTGGACGGGAAATGGGGTCACGCTCATACTCAATAGTTTCTTGTAGTGTTTCTAACCTCACTAATCTTGAGACCTAAGGATGTTCTGTGGAGACTAAAAGTCTACCTGCTGAGTTACCAACAGTCATAGCTTGGCCCTCAATGGTCCTAGCTTGGGTAGAGAGGGGCCTTGGGCAGTGATCATATGGATATATGGCCAGAGTTAAGAATATTGTAACTATCACTTGCCTCTGCCATTCATGATTAACCTTTAAATATTATGGCTTCTTCACCAAGGCCTTGCGTACGTGAGGAGAATGTTCACGCACTACCTAGTTTAGATAGGTGTCACGTGGGTTGGAATTAGGTTTTCGATCTAGTCATGATCACAGAGTATATTTTTGTTCTTAGAAGCAAGCCCACTGATTTTCCCCCTCACCCGTGCTCTTCATTGGTGGACCCTTAATCTTTCAAAAAAAAAAAAAAAAAAAAAAAAAAAAAAAAAAAAAAAAAAAAAAAAAAAAAATCCATAATGAATTCCTAAAAAAAGTTCAATAAATCAGAAAAACAAAATGTAGAGAAAATTTCTCTTTAGTTAAATTTCAATGAATCTAGATGGAATGAAGTGAATTTGCTCTGTCCATTTCTCCTGGGGATATTTAGAGCATTAAAAGTTTTTTATGGTTTATTGTTGGAAGTTGGGACGCTAAGTGAAAAAATATCACATAGGCACGTTAATTCTAAGAAATGCTTCTCTCTCTCTCTCTCTCCTCTCTCTCTCTCTCTCTCTCTCTCTCTCCTCTCTCTCTCTCTCTCTCTCTCTCTCTACTTAAGCTAACCAATAATAATTTTGTGTATTTTTGTAGTTAATTGAAAAGTATAAGAAGTACATTTTGAAAATAAACTTTCAAATAATCTTTGACTTTATTTTTTTTGTGGGGGGGGGGTACTTTACAGATGAGTTATTTTACTATGTAAATTTTTGTTTTTAAGTCTCAGGAAGGTTTTTGGTACACTAATGTGCTAAAATACTCAAATAGATAGTTTTGATTTTTTGTCCTGAGCAGATTAACAGCATATTAGCTTTTTGAGCAGTTAGAGTTCAGTATAATTTATTATGCTGGGAGAATAACTTTATTGTCGCGTACGAAGTGAGTGACCTTTGATATTTTCTTCAGCGGGGTTAGTAACTCCCATACCATAAATATATTCAAGTGAGATTTTGAGGGATTGTATATATATATATATATATATATATATATATATAAAATTATAAATATATATATATATATATATATATATATATAATATATATATACATATATATATATATATATATAGGCTTAATTTCTGCCAATTTTCATGTTCATACCTATCATGGGCATCCCCTGAGGTCTCATTTCTGTTCGTAAATGACGACTTTTAGCTAGAAAATCAGCAGGGAGCAGTTAAGTACTTCGTGAGTTTTACAGATATCCAAATAATTTTCGATCCGTTTAATGGGTTTTATATGAACTACATACATACATATTTTTGCATTGATACTTGCCATAGAAAAGTCACACTTGCTATTTTTCGATATCTGTGCGAGTCCGATTTTCGGCTGCGCTGTAAATTACTCGTACAATACTTCCACATATCTAAATGAAAATCTGAGGTATTTATATGATGAATATCTAATTTGTCCATAAAAATTCTATGTTGATATCTGCCGTAGAAAAGCCAGAGTAAACGTTTATTTCGACATGGGTTATTTTTGGCGGTGGAGTAAATTGTTCCTAGAGTACTATGCATATCCACATGAAAATTTCAGGGATTGATGAAAAACACATTTCCCCTGTTTTTTCCAAATTCCATGATATATCTACAATTAAAAAGACAGCCATCACATAGCCTTTTTAAGTATGATGTTAAAAGTGGCATCACTACACTGGACTGCCTGATAGTGAGCGACATCAACGAGAGAAAATGCCGATCTCATAAACAATATCTGTCCCGTGTTGCAACTACTCTATTTATTTATTTATTTTTTTTTTTTTTTGTAAATTCACACAACTCCATCTACTAGTCGAAATCTAAAATCATCTTCAAGTAAAAAACACCAAGACATAGTATGACAGCCTATCTACTGAATTTTACTGTAATCCAGAGTTTTTTAAAATAAACTAAAACCAATTCTCTTGATATGATAAAGGAGATGTGCATGAGTGTTGTAATTCATGGGGTATTAGTGTGTTGAGTGTGGTGGGAAAAGTGTATGGTAGAGTACTGATTTATAGGATTAAGGATAAAACAGAAAATGCAATCTTAGAAATACAGGGTGGTTTAAGAAGAGGTAGGGGTTGTATGATTCAGATTTTTACAGTTAGGCAGATATGCGAGAAATATTTAGCAAAAGGTAAGGAGGTGTATGTTACGTTTATGGATCTGGAGAAAACGTATGATAGAGTTGACAGGGAAGCAATGTGGAATGTGATGAGGTTATATGGAGTTGGTGGAAGGTTGTTGCAAGCAGTGAAAAGTTTATACAAAGGTAGTAAAGCATGTGTTAGGATAGGAAATGAAGTGAGCGATTGGTTTCCGGTGAGAGTGGGGCTGAGACAGGGATGTGTGATGTCGCCGTGGTTGTTTAACTTGTATGTTGATGGAGTGGTGAGAGAGGTGAATGCTCGAGTGCTTGGGCAAGGATTGAAACTGGTAGACGAAAATTACCATGAATGGGAGGTAAATCAGTTGTTGTTTGCGGATGATACTGTACTGGTTGCAGACGCGGAAGAGAAGCTTGGCCGATTAGTGACAGAATTTGGAAGGGTATGTGAGAGAAGGAAGTTGAGAGTTAATGTGGGTAAGAGTAAGGTTATGAGATGTACGAGAAGGGAGGGTGGTGCGAGGTTGAATGTCATATTGAATGGAGAGCTACTTGAGGAGGTGGATCAGTTTAAGTACTTGGGGTCTGTTGTTGCAGCAAATGGTGGAGTGGCAGCAGATGTACGTCAGAAAGTGAATGAAGGTTGCAAAGTGTTGGGGGCAGTTAAGGGAGTAGTAACAAATAGAGAGTTGGGCATGAATGTAAAGAGAGTTCTGTATTAGAAAGTGATTGTATTGGTGTGCTACTGTCTTAAGCACACATTTGAGTATGAGTTGTTTTCAAATGTATTTGAATGGTTTACTGAACACATTTTAGTAGTTTTTAAGTTTTATTGTGAATAACAACTGAGTTAAACATCTCCATCACTGGAGGAAGCTGTGTTGGTCCACATGACCAATTCTGGTGAAGTTTTGATATAAACTGAACAAATTACTGATATCCCAAAAATCGTACACTTGCTTTAATTTGGATAAGTGACGGAATCGGAAGACACCTGCATCCGGTGACGTCACAAACTTTCACACGAAGAGATAATGTGTTGACACTAAGAAAGAATGACAACTTAGCATCTTACATCCTGTATACAATTTGAGTTGACCATAGCAAATCTCACGGCCAGCTCTTCCAACCAACATGACATATTACGTCATTTGTTTTAAACATGTAATATTACTATTCTAATCATTACATAAGCTCGGCCAGCTATCTCAATTTTTTTACAAAAATTTAACAACAAGCCGAAACATGGTTATTAGGTGTGACTGGACATACGTATCATTCATTGTCCAAAACTAGCTATATCCAACTGAGGACGAATGTCCAAATAGGCACATCAAAACTAATAACAATAATGCATACAAAAAAGATATTACCAAAGCAAAAAGAAAAATGCATGACAAAACCAAGATCATATATATGGTACATTGCTAGCAAATGATTACATGGTACCAAAAAACAAAACAAATTCTGACTTACAAATGATTCGGTAACTTGATAAAGAATAATTGTTACCTTTGTCAGAAACAAGATACTCAATTTTTAGTGCACAAATACGAATTCCTGGTACGTACACGTACCACGGTTTCGTACATATATATATATATATATATATATATATATATATATATATATATATATATATATATATATATATATATATATATATATTTATATATAGGGCTGATACATTTTATTAGATGCCCATAGATTCTGTTATATATCTTATATATTTTTTTTTTTTTTTTTTTTTTTCTCTTTTCTTTTTTAACATTCCGGCTTATATATTATTATTAGATGCCGAGAGAAAAAATGATTTATATCCTTTTTTATTTTATTTATTTTTTTAAATGTTATTTTAAATGTATTTTTAACAATGCAAATGTAGAGAATTTCTTTAATTACATATTACTAGCGTACTAATCAGCTTTTCATACAAACATCATCCTGACAAATTACTCCCTTAGCGAATGAGGTGGCCACTCATACAGCTTTGAACTGGATCAAGTAAGGGGTATTGTCAGGGCTATTCAACTCGTTCCTTTGTAGCTGCTTGCTGTGCCGTAACCTACGCCAAACAAGGATGTTCACGGCGATAAAAATTAACGCCGTTCCAAATAAACCTGCTAGTAATATAGGGTGAAGAATCTCTTTGTAAGTCGGCGACAGGTGGTCCTTTTCGGTAAGTTTCATTAAGCGTTTCGCCACACTTCCTTTATAGGGGAGAGGAAGTGCGGGCGTTGTAAAGGTCCACGTGAAGTTCGCGAAGTAAGCACGTTCTCTGATGATTGTCCGTAGGCCAGTCACCATGGAATTCGGGGAAGTCCCGATACAGCCATCTGCTGCGACGAAGATGTGGTTGTAGGATGTGGATCCGTCAGGGCATGATACATTGAAGCCGTCCTTGTCGTATCGTATCCACGAGCCATTATTTAGTCTGCAATTGAATTCTTTATTGTCAAAGGGATAAAGCTTATCCAGACAATTTTCACTTGTATGGGAGAGAGCACCGTCTAGCACTATACCTAACTCGCATGAATCCATCAAGTTTTTACGGAATTCAAATGAGTCAGCTGTACATATTTTTCTATCCATTGCGTCTGAACAGTGAGTTAATTGATTTAAGTCTTTAATGACCGTATATGTTTCCTTGTCTGGGGAAATCAATACGTGTCCTGTCAAACTGGATATTACTGGATTTGAGTGATTCGTCATGAAAGTCGGAAATGGTGATATCCTGTAAGATTGCCAGGCATCAGAAGAATCAAAGGGAATTGTAATCCTAATCTTGTTATTATCTACGTTTACTGTAATTAGGCTGTAATAAAATTCTAACCTATGTTCGTCTAACAAAGGAACATAGCCTAGTTTATCCCTAGTGTTCTCCAGAACTAATTTTAAGTAACGTATAGGCAACAAATGGGGCGACAATACACCTTTAGTTGCTAACGTGATAGCTTCTACATAATCCTTGGATTTCTCAATGAAATGTGCAATTCTGTTATGTATGTGATCTATCTTTGAATCATAATACGTTAATGTTGCTAACAAATCCTGTACTTCCATAATTTGAACGATATTATCTGAATGTTCATTTAACAAATCCATAATTTTATTGATTGAAGCTAACTGATCCCTTAGTTCTGACATAATCAATTCATCTTTATGAGTCAAGAACTCAATTTTCTTATTTTGATTACTAATTTTAAGACGATTGGAAAGTCCTAAACCTAAACTTGCAACAGACCCAAAGATGCTTAATGCAGCATAAATGAACGGATTCCGTCTTTCTTTTTGTTCGTGTCCTACAGTCCACATCAAAAGGTCATAAGCCAAAGATCCTGTCTCTCCAGTCTTATTTTTTAAGTCATCAGATAGCATCTCTGCAACTTTTAATGTTGATCCAAGCAAACTCTTAGTAGTCAAATGAAAATGTCTCCTATGCAACTCATCCAATGATGCAGAAAACCTTGAAATGGCGGTTCTTAAGCTAGTGACATCATTCTCTTGAAGAAAAATTGCTTGCATATGCACTTCGACAATTACGTTGGTTGATGTAATAAAAATGTCTTCTTGTCTTTCAACTATATTGCCATATTTAAAATATATATTCTTAGTCTTAGAACTCATCCCATACGAAAAAAATGTCTGAGCGAACAATATCACTCCCAACAACAAAAAATTCATCTTGGAAACCTGTAACGAGAAAAAATATATGTAATTACTCCTGTATTAAAAAGAAAACTTTTTAGTTACAAAAATTAAAATTTTTCCTCACTTCTTTTTAATTTCTTATGTGAGACAATGGTACTATTCTCTCATCCGTGGGTTGGGCTACGTTTTGAATTCTAAACCTATTGGCCGTTAATGTTTCCAAAATGTTAAATGGGCCTTCAAACTTAGGTGTTAGTTTATAGTTGAGCCCTTTTCTGACATTGATTTGAATATAGATGTTATCACCCACGGTATATGTTTTAGTTGGTTTCGCTATTTTATCATGATTCCTTTTCATTATGATTTGTGATTCTTCTAAATTCTTTCGAAGGATATCATATCGACTTATACTTGCATTTATACATTCTTTTAAAGGATTTGATAGATTAGTTGTAGGCGTTAATACATGGAAAGGTGTTCTAACTGGGGTACCATACAATGCTTCATGCGGTGACATTTTAATTGATATATGATATGAATGATTCAGAGTACTCAGTGCCGCCGGTATTGCAATATCCCAGTTGGGGTCTGATCCCCCTAGTGTTACCCTTAATATATTTAATATCTTCCTATTTGCTCTTTCCACTAGCCCATTCGACTCTGGGTGATATATCATGGTATTAACCTTCTTTATGTTGAGGAATTCACACAATGAGATAAGAAAGTGATTATTAAATTCACCACCCGAGTCTGAGATTATCATGTGTGGAATTCCATGTTTACAAATGTAACACTCGTAAAACTTCCTAGCGCATTCAATCGCAGTTTTAGTTTTAAGCGCTATTAGTTCTGTATATCGAGTTAAAGCATCTATAATCACTAAGAGGTGCTTATTCCCTCTGTCTGACTCGTAAAATCCTGTTAACAAATCTAAATGTATTCTTTCAAAGGGTTGATTGGGAACAGGATAAGCTCCTAAGCTAACAGGTGTTTTCGTATGCCCTTTGTTTTCCTGACATGTGCGACAATTAGCTATGTGTCTTTTTATATCTGTAAGCATTGTATGCCAATAAAACAATGATTTGGCTTTCTGTGACATTAATGAGAACCCAGGGTGTCCATGTAATGGATTTGAATGCAACCAATTCAGGACAGTGGAAACAAGTGAGTTTGGTACTACTACCTGGTCGTTAGTTACATGTGGTGTATTGCGGGTTTTCCTTGTCACAGTCCTACACAGAATATTATCTTTGATTACATAATTCTGCTGCTTATACTTTATATATTCTTTTTCTTTATGATTGCCTTTCAAAGCATTTATAATTGTTTCTATTTTCTGATCTTTTCTTTGCTCAGTCTATAACAATTCAGCACTCCAGCCTAAATCTTCTTGTTCAGATATTGTTTTTACAATAGGCATGGATGTTGATATATCTATTAATTCAGCTAAAGACTCCGTACAAGATGACACGGGGTTGCGTGATAATGCATCCGCAATGATATTTGCTTTCCCAGGTAAATACCCGATTCTTGCGCCAAAATCTTGAATGATTAAATGCCACCGAGTTCGTTTAGGGCTGTGATTGAAGCCTTTAAAGAACTCTGTTAGTGGTTTATGGTCAGTAAGAACCTTAACGGGATAACCGTAAATTATGAACTTAAAATGCACTAGCGAATTAACAATAGCTAGTCCTTCCTTGTCTATTACTGCATACTTACTTTCGGAAGTTCTCAATTTTCGAGAATAGAAAGCTATCGGGAAAAACTGTTTATCATATTGCTGAAGCAATACCCCTCCTACTCCTAAGTCTGAGGCGTCTGTTGCAATGAAGAATTCCTTACCGAAGTCAGGAAATTTTAAGATAGGAGAACTACACAGTTCATCTTTCAAAGTATTAAACGCCTGTTGATGTTGCTCAGACCATATGAAATCTACGCCCTTCTTCGTAAGATCAGTTAAAGGAGCGGCTATTATGGAATAGTTGCGTATAAAACGCCTGTAATATCCACTACAACCCAGAAATTGCTGTATTCCCTTGACATTAGTAGGTATGGGAAAATTACGTATAGCCGACACCTTATCATGGACTACTTTAAGACCTTGGCTTGACACCATGAAACCCGAATATATCAATTCTGTTTTGAAAAATTCACACTTACTAATCTTTACCCTTAAGTTATGTTGTCTTAATCTCTGTAGTACTAGTTCTAACTTACGTAGATGTTCCTCTAAGGTGTTGGAAAAGATTACAAGATCATCCATATAGGCATGCAATATATCCCCTAACAAGTCTCCAAACACTATGTTAATCATTCTTGTAAATGTTATAGGAGCACAACGTAAACCAAAAGGCATCCGTAAAAATTCATAATGTCCCCTGGCTGTGCTGAAGGCTGTGTATGGGATACTATCTTCTTCTAATGATATCTGGTGAAAGCCTTTAAGTAAGTCCAAACTGGTAAAATATTTATTCTGACCTAATAAAGACAAAATATCGTCAGTACATGGCACTGGGAATCGATCAGGGATCGTTTCCTCGTTTAGACGACGAAAGTCGACGCAGATACGCCATGTTCGATCTTTTTTCGGTACAACTATTAAAGGAAAATTATAAGGGCTATTTGATTTTCTAATGACTCCTTCCTCTAACATTTTACCTACTTCATCATTTATTTCATTCTGGAATTTCATAGGGAGTCTGTACGAGGGTACATATATAATTTTCTGTTTGTCTTTTAACCTTATTTGATGCTCGATCACATCTGTTTTTCCTAAGGATCCATCCGTAGTGGAAAAGACATCTGTATATTTATTTAAAAGTTCAAAAATTTTCTGCTGAATTTCTTCGTCTTGAATGTCCTTACTGATTTTATTTTTAATAGATCGTAAAAGGGATTCATCCGCAACTGATTGAGAGTGATTGATTTCAGCAACGGTAAGAATACGATGTTTATAAACTTCTACATCCAAGATATGTTGATTTTTGTGAATTACTAAAGTGTTATTTAAATGATTACAGACTTCGATATTACATTGCTGATGTGAGCCTACTGTATAAATAGCTTGTGTGACAGACAATCCGTTGGTTTTCAAAGTATCGGAAAGGATTAATATTTCAGATCCCGGTAGTGTTTTCTTTATTTGCACTATTAAATTCGAAGGTATGTTTGGTTCGATATATTGCGTGCAAGATGATATTACGGGTGAACGAGAATTCTGCTGGGTCGCGTTTATTATTTCTTTATTAGTGAGACAAGTTATTGGTTCTTCAACGTACGTTACGGTTACATTTGTCGTCTCCTTTTTATCCAAAACTTACTTTAAAGTATCAGAAGACTTATAGAATTTCCCTTTGATATACACGCCGTGCTTTGCAGGAGCTAAGATAATGTTTTGATTTCCCATAGATGGGTATCCTATAATTACAGCTGGATACATATTAATGTTTTTCACAACAACAAATGTATCGGCAAACGTGCGATTACCGACTCTGAACTGAATATGAGTTATGCCTATGACGTTTAATTCATTATTTCCTATACCTGAAAGTCTGATTCCTGATTTTTCAATCGGAAAGTTCGAAAACAACAAATGATGCGTCTTCAAATCCATAATATTACGTGGACTACCAGAGTAAAAAAATAACGTAAAGGATTTGTGTTCTAAATTTACAGCATATAAGGTTGGCCGTAACTCATTTTGGCTTATTATTGTATGAATTCGTTGCAAATCTACGGGAGCATGCACTGTTTTACTTAATTCGGCCGTGTGTTTCATAGGAAAATCTATTGTCTCACAATTATCTGATAAAACATTAAATTGATTATTCAATACTATTGATGTTGACATAAATGACCTTGACCCAACATCACTCTCTTCCCCTCTAGAGTTAACTATGTGGTATTTGCTTTGCTCTGCACATTCTGAAAATTAGGCTGACTTTGCGAGGTCTGGTTTGACGGCCCAGGCTCAGCGATATTTGAAGAAGTGTTTGTTTGTTTCGGACTCTGAACTGCATTGACATTTTGTTGTTTCTTCTTATTGTTAAAATGAGGATTTTTCTTTTTATTTCCATATGGAACTGACTGTGGAATTGACTGTGTATTTCTAGGATATTGTTGTGTCTTACGCGCGTAACATTGACTATAAGAATGTGATCCTGTGTTGTGAACTGAACAAAATTTCGTTCTACAGTCTGCGCTTATGTTACCTTGACGTTTGCAGTTGTAACACGTCACTCCCGCTACTGGATTGTTAATTACGTTCACTGTTTGTGGTTTTGTTTCATTCTTAGCAAAAACTTGAGTTAACACGGGATCGAGATCTGGACACTTGGACATGTGCTTCTTTATCTGTTTATAGACATCCAATTCCGTACTTGCAGGCATTAACTTCTTATCAAAGCACCGCACTAAAGCTTCAGGCAACATAAGTGTCATGCAAGTGAAATACATTAATCGTAAAAAATCTTTCACGGAGATATTATCGTTAGTAACCCAAGTGGAATTACCTAAAATGTCCTGATATTCGTTAAGCCTATCAGCTATGAGAGCTGCTCTCTCAACAACATTAAGCCGATTCATAGTGGCTTGATTAAGTGTATTTCGTAACGTTAACACTACATCCAAAGCTTCCTCACCCCCATAGATCGCGCGTAACCTAACTTTGAAATCATCCCAAGTAACTGCTTCCTGAAATGAAACACCTCTTAAATACGCACTCGCATCCCCCTTAGAAAAATCTATAAAACTTTTAGCTTCTTGTAATTGTACAAAAGGATCTACGATTTGTTTGGCATTTAAATGGGCATCAACGGATGAAATCCATGACTCCACATTTTGTGGCAAGAACCCGTTGACACGGCCTTGAAAAGGAAGGATTGCTGACCTGGCATTTACAAGCGTCACAATTGGAGGAGGATTAGCCTGGCCTACACCACTAGGTCCAGGGGTAGGGCTGACAGGAGGAGCCATGACTGCTGTATTCTTTTTTTTTCTATCTCTTTGACCCCTTTCAATCCTATCAAAATATCTATATGAGTACAGACGCCCACTGCGTAAACGCATATGTATAATAAAATTCCCCCAACAATGTTACTAATCCCAATACATTTCCCCCCAAGAGTTTATGAAAGAAAAAGGAATTAGCACAAAGAAAGAAAAATTCAAAATGAGAATTCGGAGTTTCTTATAACAAAGTTTAGGAATTCACTCACCCCAGTAATAATTGACTAACGACTTGTGATAACTACACTTCACTGCACAAACTGAAATGAATACAAAATCTCTGTACTTAGCTTATATATGAAGTCGAGTCGTCTCTCTCTCTCTCTCTCTTGATGTTTTGTTAGCGATGTCTCGTTCTAGTTTCTTGTAGAATGTAGGTCTTCCTGGATATGTTTTGCAATAGTTGAATGCCAGTCCTTGGGTTTCCTAGGATGTTGATTGAAGATTCTATTTGTATACTAACATATGTTGGTGTTAGCATTTTCGTTGGACTTAGTCAAAATTGTAGATTCTTGTAGATAGTTTTATTTTGAAGTCTTGAAGATCATTCTCTAATTCTTAGAGTTTAACCGCTGTCTTTGAGTTTAATCGCTGCCACCATTTATTGGTGTGCTACTGTCTTAAGCACACATTTGAGTATGAGTTGTTTTCAAATGTATTTGAATGGTTTACTGAACACATTTTAGTAGTTTTTAAGTTTTATTGTGAATAACAACTGAGTTAAACATCTCCATCACTGGAGGAAGCTGTGTTGGTCCACATGACCAATTCTGGTGAAGTTTTGATATGAACTGAACAAATTACTGATATCCCAAAAATCGTACACTTGCTTTAATTTGGATAAGTGACGGAATCGGAAGACACCTGCATCCGGTGACGTCACAAACTTTCACACGAAGAGATAATGTGTTGACACTAAGAAAGAATGACAACTTAGCATCTTACATCCTGTATACAATTTGAGTTGACCATAGCAAATCTCACGGCCAGCTCTTCCAACCAACATGACATATTACGTCATTTGTTTTAAACATGTAATATTACTATTCTAATCATTACAATTGTACCAACTGCGATGTATGAATCGGAGTTGTGGGGAATTAAAGTGATGGAGAGACAGAAATGGAATGTGCTTGAGATGAAATATCTAAGGTAAACGTCTGGTGTATCTCCAGTATATAGGGTTAGGAACGAAGTAGTGAGGGTGAGAACGGGTGTAAGAAATGAGTTAGCAGCTAGATTGGATATGAATATGTTGAGGTGGTTTGGCCTTGTTGAGAGAATGGAAAATGGCTGTCTGCTAAAGAAGGTGATGAATGCAAGAGTTGATGGGAGAAGTACAAGAGGAAGGCCAAGGTTTGGGTGGATGGATGGAGTGAAGGAAGCTCTGGGTGATAGGAGGATAGATGTAAGAGAGGCAGGGGAGTGTGCTACAAATAGAAATGAATGGCGAGCGATTGTAACGCAGTTCCAGTAGGCTCTGCTGCTTCCTCCGGTACCTTGGAAGACTGCGGAGGTAGGAGCAGTAGGGGATTAAGCGTTATGAAGCTTCATCTGTGGTGGATAACGGGGGAGGATGGGCTGTGGCACCCCTAGCAGTACCAGCTGAACTCGGTTGAGTCCCTTATCAGGCTGGAAGAAACGTAGAAAGGAGAGGTCCCCTTTTCAGTTTCATTTGTTTGATGTCAGCTACCCCCCAAAATTGGGGAAGTGCCTTGGTATATGTATGTATATATGTATGATAAAACAACAGAATTTAAAAATTAAAAAATTAAAAAACAGGACTAAAGATATTGTATCATATACTTCATAGCTAAAAAGCATTTATACAAAATAAAGAGGTTTTAAAGGTACAGTCTTCAAATATATGAAAAGATATACTTAATAGTTAAAAGGTACATAAATAAATAAAAATAACTCCTAAAGCTACAAAGCCTCTTATGTTAGACAAATAGAAATAGACGTAAAGTTCAAGAAAAGTAGACAATTGTCGATCGGAGCTAGCATAGAGAAACGAATCCCATTTTTGATCTTTGGCCCATTGAAGATTTTGGACAAAGGGACAAAGGACCACGAAGACTTTTTCGAGTCATAACTGCCAGTAATGGATAAAGGGCTTTTTTTTTCTCTCTCTCTCTCCTTCCTTTTGCATCTTTCGCTCTCATTCAAAAATTTTCGATTTTCATTTGTTCTTTTCATTTCTGATTATATTACCAATTTTTCCTTTATTATTTGCTTTGCTTTCACCAGGTTTTTATATCCTATTAGTTTCTATCCTCATTCTTATTTAGGCCAAATAAAATAAGAAAAACGGGAAATTTAAAATACCTGATAAAATACTTTACAGATTTTAAAATGGTTAAGTTTAACTATTTCACGATATCAGAAAAATAGAATCGTACTAAATCCTCGCCTTTGTCATAGGTCACAAACTATAAAAAATTTATAATAACAAAAATAAGGCTGAACTAATTTTATATTATATGTTAATTTTTTTTTATTATTGTCAGAAAAGGGAACCAAATAAGATTTTAGATTTGTAGTTTTATAATACGAAGGTTCTTTTTTTAACAATAAATCAAGGGAAACTAACACTCGCTACTCCTAACACACGTGAAGTCACCTCTTCATGAGAAATCATTAATCCAGTAATGATTACACAATTCAGGGAATGTTTGTTCTCCTTGCTTCTCTTTTTCCAGACTCACATTGTGGAGGATTGATTTTTGCTTTAATTTTATTTATTTTTTGTTTGCCAAATCCAAAGAGAGAGAGAGAGAGAGAGAGAGAGAGAGAGAGAGAGAGAGAGAGAGAGAGAGAGAGAGAGAGAGAGAGAGAGAGTGTGTGTGTGTATCAGCGAGCGAGAGGTAGTTAGTGTATTGATTGTTTGTTGTGAGAAAGACTGTTGGTATAAATGAGCTTGTTTGATTATGTTTTCAGTTCGGTTACGACATTGGTGCATGTCTTGGGTAAAGGATTATTTTGATTTGACTGCAGCTAGAGGCAGTTGTGTGGTTTGAGTGCTGGATTACTATTTTATATTATTTTTCCACCAGCGTGGAAGTGTTTTGTTTATTTCAACAGTAAGTACCTTTTATTTATCTTTGCTAGGAGTGATTCTGAATGATATTTTATTATTTATCTTTGATTATAGTGTGATAGTTTAGCTAGCTAGGAGTGTTTGTAAGTGTTTTTCTTTTTTTTTCGTTTACAGGACGTAATTCCTCCTTTGGAGAACTTTTTTTTAATGTTGCTCAACGGTTGATGACCTGGCCTGCAATAGATTATATTTAGACTGCTCTTTTGGATTGTTCAACCGATGATGACCTGGCCAGTAATATACTGTATCTAGACTGCTCTTTTGCATTGCTCAACCGTTGATGACCTGGCCAGTGTATTACGATTTCGTATGATGATGATGATGATGATGAGATTAACACCCATTACCCTGAAGAGTTAAAGCCGTTGTGGAAAATTAACAGACACTCTTATTTTTCTCATATAGTGGTGTTGTGCCAATAAAGACGGTTGGCTCAGTGATTGATTCTTAAGTGTTTTTTTTTTTTCGTGACTGTTATCTTGCAAAAGCGTTAGTGAACACACTCAATATATATGCTTTTGTGTTGAGAAGTTAGGGTTGTGGTGAATTTAAGTTTAAGTTTTGTTAGTATTTATTTTTAAGCTTTATTGATTTTGAGGGGTTTATTTGATTGTGGATGGGTTTTTCTGTTAAGTATTTTAGTTTTAAGGAATATTGTATTAAGGTTATGGATTGTTTTTATTTTCCTTCTGTCTAAGAGTCCAGTTGATAACGTAAGGGGAAAGTTTGTGCTGAGGAGACATTTGTCAGTTAGAGTGATTCAAGGGTGTGCGGTTTGTTCTTGCAACATCCCGCCACAACATAACCTATCTTCCCATAGGCTGCCTTGTTTTTTCCTTTTGCTGTATGATGAGGATCGTAAAAAGAATTATTCATCTTTATAGTTATTATGGAACCAATAAAAGACCTAGGGATTGTTCCACTGCATTAGGAAAATCTAAAATTCTTTTATTTTCTTCCTCAACATTCTAAAAATCTTAAAAGGCTTTATTCTTTTTCCTGTGCATTGTAAGACTCGTAGAAAGCATCACTTTACCTCCCAAGCAATAAATTTTAAAAGACTCAAATTTTCTCTTTTTAAAACTTATTTCTTTTCCTCATTGGGATATTTTTCCTATTAGAGCCATTGGGATTATAGCATATTGCTTTTCCAGCTAGGGTTGTACCTTTGCTAATAATAATAATAATAATAATAATAATAATAATAATAATAATAATAATAATAATACATATACCAAGGCACTTCCCCCAATTTTGGGGGATAGCCGACATAAAACAAATGAAAAAAGGGGACTTTTCCTCTCTACATTCGTCTGGTACTGCTAGGGTGCCACATCCCACCCTCCCCCGTTATCCACCACAGTTGAAGCTTCATAACGATGAATCCCCTACTGCTGTTACCTCTGCGGTCATCCAAGGCGACCGGAGGAAGCAGCAGGGCCTACCGGAACTGCATCACAATCGCTTTGCCATTCATTCCTATTTCTAGCATGCTCTCTTGCCTCTCTTACGTCTATCCTCCTATCACACAGAGCTTTCTTCACTCCACCCATCCCCGAAACCTTGGCCTTCCTATTGTACTTCTCCCATCAACTCTTGCATTCATCACCTTCTTTACCAGACAGCCATTTTCCATTCTTTCAACATGGCCAAACCACATCAATAATAATAATAATAATAATAATAATAATAATAATAATAATAATAATAATAATGATATAGAATAACAATATTAAGAATGATAATAACAATAATTACACAATTTACCACTACCAATCCTTGGATGAAAACGAAGTTTCTCAGAGACCACTGAACCAAAACGTATGACAGAATCGATAGTGCCCTCCAGAACTGTAAGAAAAGAAGTGAACCGCGAATGGCAATAACTTAATATTGCAATTATAGTCCCTTTGTCATAGCTTAACGCTTAATATAGAATATCGCTTATTGGCCGGAACGACATTTTCCCCCAATTGACCGCCTGAATTAGGCAAAGAGGCATTCCACTTTCCCGAACACATGTCATTAGGCAGAACGTTGGAAACGTAATTAATGTGGAGATACCAGGAAATTAATTACATGAAACCGCTACGCCGTTGTATTCTGAACGGGCCGTTTATATATATGATGTATACAAGAACGGACATCGGTGGAGGTAACTAGATCGTTTCGCTGCTGATTGTCTTCCTCTATTGTCTGAGAATTAATGAAACCAATGTTGCTTTATGGGAGACGCTTAGATTCTGTGTATGAATTGTAGAATCCAAAAACATGTTATATATATATATATATATATATATATATATATATATATATATATATATATATATATATATATATATATATATATATATATAGATAGATAGATAGATAGATAGATAGATAGATAGATATATATATATATATATATATATATATATATATATATATATATATATATATATATATATATATATATATATATATATATATATATATATATACAACAGCTTCTGACTGACCAGGGTTCGACTCCCGGCCGGTCAGAATCTGTTGTCTTTGTGTGATTTCACCAGGGGCTCTGATCCCGAGGTCGTTAAAAGAATCCAGATATTAATGTATCATAAATATATAGCTTATTTGAATATGAAAAACACGTCTAAATGTACAAAATTTATGTCTCATACATATATATATATATATATATATATATATATATATATATATATATATATATCCAAATGTCTCTTAAGTACACTCAATACAAAACTGGGTAATCATTATTAGGAATTATTCAAAACAACCTCTTACTTTGATTCTTTAACAGGTATACGAGAGAGTCCTATGAGAAACACTGGTGATCGAAATAATACAAACTTTACAAATATAAATATATTCTATAAAAAATTACAACACTTTGAAAGAAGTTATATAAAACAATAAATCACTCGAAATATTAAATCTGAACAAATTTTAGAATAAAACAGGAAATTAATACTTATGCAAATTATACAATCACTTGACTCAAATTATTAAATCTGAATAAAACTTTCGACTATGACAAGAAAATAATACTTGTGAAAATTATATAATCAATGTTTTCACTGGAAATTAAATTTTACTCAAATATTTAATCCTGCTAATTAATGAAAATAGTCAATCTTTAACACTCTAAGGATCAAATTCTTCAAGAAATTACATAAAGTAAATGATAAAATTACAATTTTTAGGTCATACGAAGCTTCAATCAGATAACATTTCAAATACACTTAAAGTTATCCTATTTGTACAGGGCCAGTTACAACATCTCTAAGATGATTCTTTATGAAATACTCTCTATGTTTACAAAAACCCGTCACAGCAAAACTTCGATATTTCGCAATCACTGAACACTGAGAAAATACACCGATCTTGCACGAGAGCCGTGTGTGAGAGAGAGAGGGTCGATGGCTTATGACTTATGGCTGGAATTCTCTGTCTGCTGTTATGCATCCCTGTAGGTGCATATATATTGACTTAGTTATTCCAGATTCTTCTATTTCAGAAGTCTGGAAGCTTGGGGGCTGGCTTTAGCAATGCCACAGTAACAACCTATCACGTATCAAACAGTAGAATCTAACCTCGCTTGCAAGGCAGAGGCCCAGCAGCTCCGCCCACCCCGGTTCTCAAACATTAAAAAAAAAGATAACACTAACTCTGAGGTTTTCGAGAACCTTCCAAATCAGGTGGCAAATATAAGAATGCTGTAATTTCTCACAAACATGATGCAATACCTCATGAAAACATAAAAAATTACATAAGCCCTCGTTCATACCTCTACCTCGTAGGGTTCGTTGAGTACCCTTCATCGAGATTGCATAAGACTTCCTAACATAATATATGAAATAAAAAGTTAACTCTTGAAAATAACGTAAATTTACATATATAGACTCGAAGGGTAAATATAATGAAATGAACGAAGTAAGTCTTACGCAATTTACATACAATTACTTGAACCTACAAGAGAGGAAGTCACCTTATGAACTTGCTATTTACCTCTTAAATACATATATGAAACACATAAATAAATTATATACTCTATGCTAAACCAGTTCGGTAAGAATATATATATATATATATATATATATATATATATATATATATATATATATATATATAT
>NC_090738.1:15835427-15837927 GCF_036898095.1 Palaemon carinicauda | reverse complement strand
AAGCTCATTGCATCAATTACAATACGAGTTTTGACAAAATATAATGAGAGCATTCCATATCTCACGAATATAGAAATCGCGTTGATTTCCTTTTTATATAATTACTTGTATCGGGTAAAAGGGTATTTGGTTGCGTCAATTACTTTGCAGTTACGAATGGGAACAACCTTAGGTTCTATTGAGAGATAATATATTTTGTTTTTAACTGTCCCTTGGATACCTGACTTTTTTCCAATTAGCTCATTAGGTATTTGAATTAATCTTCTTGCAATTTTGACATGAGTTTTTGTTAATGTCTGTATGTAAATCTGGCTTGGAGTTTTTGTCCAGTGTATGCATGGAAGAAGTCCAGCTCAAAAATAACAGAATTCATGAGAACATAGAGGAAAACAGTTTAGATTAAACTTACATAAAAAATGTGAATTTTTCCCACTGATAATATACATAAAGCTCCCTAAAAATCTAATTAAGTTCAGTTAATCAATTAAGTAAGCGAACAAAACATCCTTGGCGCTGAGAGAGAGAGAGAGAGAGAGAGAGATGAGAGAGAGAGAGAGAGAGGAGAGAGAGAGAGAGAGAGAGAGAGAGAGAGAGAGTGAATTTTTTGTCAGGGAACTCGCCGCCGAAAGAGAGCTATAAAATTTAGCCCGATAATTATGACAAATATCTGAGACCGAGTGTCCTACGCATATTTGAGCGAAGAAGAAAAAACGTTCTCTCCCTTGACATTGGCTCGCCTACTCTTCTTCCAGATGGAATTTATTGATTGTGGGCGAGATCTTCCAATGCGCTGCGGCGATCACATAGCCATTTTGACTCGGTGGAAATCAAGAGGAATCTATTTCTTTTTTCAGAGGCTGGTTGTTTTATCATTGTGTTTTTTAAGGGCACCAACCCCCCGTTGAGATGCTACCGTTAGAGAGTTATTGAGTCGTTCTCTCTGGTTACGGCTTACTTTTACTTTGCCTACAAATACACCGAATAGTCTGACCTATTCTTTCCATACTCCCCTCAGTCCCAATATATCCTAAAAGGCTGAAATTACCAAACAATTGTTCTTTGCTCTAAGGGCTAGCTACTGCAATGTAATTGTCTAGAGGCGTCTTTCCTCTTAGTAAGGGTAGAATACACGTTTTACATAATAAGAAGCTCTTTTAGGAGAAGGACACTCCAAAATCAAACCATTGCTCTCTTCTCTTGTGTAGTGCCATAGCCTCGGTAACAGTCTTCACTGTCTTGAATTAGAGTTTTCTTGATTGAGGGTATACTCTGGCACAAAGTTCCATCGAAATCTTTACCTCTAGTTTTTTAAGTTTTTATATTCTATATATGAAAGATCTAATATTATGTAATATTCGTGAAATATTGTATTTTGATTTTATGTTACTTCTCTTGAAGTTTATTTATTTTCTTGTTTCATTTCCTGAGGTATTTTTTTCTGTAGGAGCTCTTGCGCTTAAAGAATTTTGCTTTTTTAAGTTGGGTTATAGCTTCGTTTGTAATAATAATAATAATAATAATAATAATAATAATAATAATAATAATAATAATAATAATAATAGTAATAATAATAATAATCATGATGATGATTATGATAATATGTATTACCTGAGGAGTATTCCTTTCCTTAGAGAGAGAGAGAGAGAGAGAGAGAGAGAGAGAGAGAGAGAGAGAGAGAGAGAGAGAGAGAGAGGAAAAGTCTGGAACGTTATGTTGAGAGAGAGGAAAAGTCTGGAACGTTATGTTGAGAGAGAGAGAGAGAGAGAGAGAGAGAGAGAGAGAGAGAGAGAGAGAGAGAGAGAGAGAGAGAAAGGAAAAGTCTGGAACATAATGTTTAGAGAGAGAGAGAGAGAGAGAGAGAGAGAGAGATGAGAGAGAGAGAGAGAGAGAGAGAGAGAGAGAGAGAGAGGGTGAGAGAGACTTATTTAGATCAGATGTGTCATATATCAAATTTAATAAATCAGTGTACGCGACCCATCAAAAAATTACCGCTCAATTATCTTGATATATATGCACAGTCACGTACCCGCACATGTATTCCCTCACACACGACACACAGATTCAACCACCTCCACCCCCCCCCCCCTTTTTTTTCCTAACTATAACCCTTCTCAACAGGGTATAACTACTCTCCTCTTCCATCTATCCGAGAGACAGGGAGAGGACCAGGTAGATGTACGTCTGGCCATTCCACCAAGCGTGACCGGGGAAGAGACATATATTCATGTATATATCCTGATACTTGCTCTTTATCCTATAAGGATAATTTTAAAAATGATGATCATAATTTTTCCAGCTCAAAATATTTGTTTTTCAAATTATGAGGGTTAGTGTGATATCAGAAAAATCTGTTGACGAACCTTACAAACGAAATTTTGCATTTCAATACGTTTATATGTCAGCAAGGTAGACGTTCTAGATAAAATAGTAAATAAAAAATACAACTAAAAAATTGGAAATACATGGACATGAAATAGAAAAGGTTAAGATATTAATCAGA
>NC_090738.1:15801410-15828910 GCF_036898095.1 Palaemon carinicauda | reverse complement strand
TCAAAACAGATATGTCCTATATAAACTATTAACAACATCAAAAACAGATATGTCATGTATCAACTACAAAAAGACTCATGTCAGCCTGGTCAACAAGAAACATTTGCTCCAACTTTGTACTCTTGAAATTCTACTGATTCAACTACCCGATTTGGAAGATCATTCCACAACTTGGTAACAGCTGGAATAAAACTTCTAGAATACTGTGTAGTATTGAGCCTCATGATGGAGAAGTCCTAGCTATTAGAATTAACTGCCTGTCTAGTATTACGAACAGGATAGAATTGTCCAGGGAGATCTGAATGTAAAGGATGGTCAGTTATGAAAAATATTATGCAACCTGCATAATTAACTAATTGAACGACGGTGCCAAAGATTAATATCTAGATCAGGAATAAGAAATTCAATAGACCGTACTTTTTTGTCCAGCAAATTAAGATGAGAATCAGCAGCTGAACACCAGACAGGAGAACAATACTCAAAATAAGGTTAAATGAAAGAATTTAACCACTTCTTCAGAATAGATTGATCACCGAAAATCTTAAAAGACTCTCTCAATAAGCCATTTTATTTTGTGCAATTGAAGACGACACAGACCTAATGTGTTTCTCAAAAGTAAATTTGATGTCGAGAATCACACCTAAAATTTTAAAAGTCATACAAATTTAAAGAAACATTATCAATAATGAGATCCGGATATTGAGGAGCCACCGTCCTTGACCTACTTACAATCATACTTTGAGTTTTGTTAGGATTCAACTTCATACCCCATAATTTGCACCATGCACTAATTTTAGCTAAATCTCTATCAAGGGATTCACCAACTCCAGATCTACATTCAGGGGATGGAATTGATGCAAAGAGAGTAGCATCATCTGCATATGCATCAAGCTTGTTTTCTAGGCCAAACCACATGTCATGTGTATATAGTATGAAAAGTAATGGACCAAGAACAGTACATTATTAATAATGATATAACTATTATTATTATCATCATTATTATTATTAGTATTACGATTATTATTATTATTATTATTTTTATTGATATTATTATTATTATTATTATTATTATTATTATTATTATTATTATTATTATCACCCTTTTTATTATTATCATTATTATTATTATTATTATTATTATTATTATTATTATTATCCTTATTATTATCATCATCTTTATTATTATTATTATCTTTATCTATATTATTATTATTATTATTATTATTATTATTATTATTATTATTATTATTATTATTATTATTATTATTATTATTACCCTTTTTTATTATTATTATTATTATTATTATTATTATTATTATTATTATCATTATTACTATTATTATTATCATTATTATTATCAGAGCTGCAATCCTAGTTTGAAAAGGAGGATACTATAAGGCCATGTGCTCCCACAGTGAAAATTACCCAGTGAGGAAATGAAATAAATAAAAAATAAACAAGAATTTTTTTTAACAATTAATATAAAATATTCCAGTAACAGTTAAAACATTAAAAGAGATCTTTCAAATATAATCTATAAACAAAGACTTATTTCAGCATGTTAAACATAAATCATTTGCTGTAAGTTTGAACCTTTAAGATTTCACAGATTCAATTGCATGATTAGGAAAATCATTCCACAACTTGGTGACAGTTGGAACAAAAGTTCTTAAATACTGGGTAGTATTGTAACTTAACGTTAGATTTCTGATTTCTTAGAATAATCCCAAATACACACAGGCAAGCACGCACTTACACACGAACCCACCCAGACAAACATATATAGTATACTCTCTCTCTCTCTCTCTCTCTCTCTCTCTCTCTCTCTCTCTCTCTCTCTCTCTCTCTCTCTCTCTCTCTCTCATATATATATATATATATATATATATATATATATATATATATATATATATATATATATATATATATATATATATACATATACATATATATATATATATATATATATATATATATATATATATATATATATATATATATATATATACATATATAATCTAATATAAGTGTGTTTTACTACACAAGAGATTTTAACAGCTAATAAATAAATGTTGTAAGGACTAAAATGTTGTTAATTTTAATATAAATGAGTTAATGCTAATTATATATAAGCATGGCAATAAGTTTACACACAGAATACGAATGTATCCCCAAACAGACGTATTCGACATATGTGCTTGTCTATACACACACACACACATACACACACACACACACACACACACACACACACACATATATATATATATATATATATATATATATATATATATATATATATATATATATATATATATATATATATATATATATATATATATATATATATATATACAGTATATACACATGTATGCATATCTATGAAATTTTACTTAAATACATCCTCTCAAGTATTCTTCAATACGTTCTCACATAGAATAAAAAATCTTCAACCTCGTCACAAAATTGGCTTAGAGAAGAGCTTTCATCTATTTTTGGAAGATATAACGTCATTACCTCAAGGAAGGCAGTCCCTTCTCGGAGGGAGGGGACAGGGGGGTGGGAGCTGCCTTTATTGTAACTACCCGTTACAAGACATGATTATTATGTAACGTGTTATTTAGTTATTTGCTTACTTCTTGGTTTATGACTTGTGAGTCGATTCTGTAGCGTGACGATAAAGTGAGAGAGAGAGTACTAGTTACTATGAGTTATTTGTCTCATTTGTTTTTTCATCATGTAAAAAGATCAAATCCTAAAACTGCTCAAAATAGTTAATACCTTATATAATAATGAGCAAGCATACATATATATATATATATATATATATATATATATATATATATATATATATATATATATATATATATATATATATATATATATATATATATATGAATATATATAAATAAATATATATATATATATATATATATATATATATATATATATGTGTGTGTGTGTATATATATGAATAATATATATATATATATATATATATATATATATATATATATATATATATATATATATATATATATATATATATATATATATATATATATATATATATATATATATATATATATCCGATGACGCTCGTCAACATGAGGGATAACCTCCCTATCAGTGTCTCCCTATCCTTCGGGTAGTGTGAGGGAGGGGAGAGTAGTCATAAACTGGTGAAAGGTGTTGGAGTTGGGAAAGGGGAAAAGGTGGAGACGGTTGAATTTGTGTGAGTGACCGCTTGTACATATCTATATAAAAATTTAATCATAATTTTTGACGGATCGCTTACACTTGTTATATCATAATTCCTTTTAATTTTCATGATCAATATTTTTATCGCGTAGAGCAAAGGAAATGATATGTAATAATAAACGATGTTATCAAAATATATATCTCCTTTAATACGATTTACATAATAGGAATCTAATTCGGCATTTTCCTTTTATTTAAGATATTATCATCTAGAGACGTTTCATTAAAACTGAAGGATTCATTCACAAAAATGCTTAATTTGGAGTAATAAATATTGATAAACTTCTTCATTTACAGGCCTTATATCATCTGAATTCATTTTACGAAGCTTAATTTATTAACCTAAATATGCCGATATTTTTCCAAAACGACAGACGCCGCTCTTTGCAAAAATCCTTCTGTTGTTCTAACAAAGATTCTGACAAGATAAAATCAGATATCTCCTTTAGCCAGTTGTTAATTGAATTAGGTGTTCGTTAACAACTTCTCTGGTTCTCGAACCTCCCTGAAAATCCCCTAACTCAAATCTTGTCGATTTTTAAAGAAAGAATAACTAATCTCCCCTATATAAGAAAGAATAATACTGGGTATATATATATATATATATATATATATATATATATATATATATATATATATATATATATATATATATATATATATATATATATATATATATATGTGTGTGTGTATATATATAACAGATTTTGAGCGAAGCAAAAAATCTATTTTTGGGTGAGATGGCCATGTCGTCCTGATGGAAGTTCCTATAGGGTAGCTTCCTAGGGTATATTACAACTACGGCGATATTCCCAGAGAATTTACCTTAAGGTACCCAGAATTCTAACTCCTGGAGCGAATATCCCTAATGAAAGGGATATCGCGACATATCAGAGGACGTATTCTTGACACGCCACATGGGAATCTGCACCCCAAACAGAGATAACACATCGAGGGGTCAATTGGCAAGAAACGAAAACGGGAATGAAAAAGGGGGAGCCGCTCTAATGGCTCCCTCTTCTCCAGTTTTGTAAGCGTGCCTGGCGCCAATCCTGGCGCCATCTATCTGTATTCCTTGTAGCGTACACGAGGTGCTACAGATACTGTATGTAGGGAGGGGTCCTACAGCCCTTTCATAGAAATGGAAGGGCGGGTCCATCAGGACGACATGGCCATCTCACCCAAAAATAGATTTTTCGCTTCGCTTAAAATCCGTTTTTTGGGCTCAAGCCATGTCGTCCTGATGGAAGTATACCGGAGCATTACTGTATATGTGGATTCTCAGAACGTGCCGTACTCCCCGCAGGTAATTTTTCCCGGTCGACTAGACCTAGAGACCTAAGATGTTACCGTTATACATCTTTTCAACTAACCTTAAACCATGTTAGAGCTTCCTGCCCCCAACAGGGAAGAGTCCTACTAGACTCTGGAAAAGTCTCGAAGAGTACATATACCTATGTATGAATACCAGGCAAGCTAATATAGTGGTCTCACCCTATATTAAGTAAAGCATAGTTTGTAAAGAACCACTGCGTCAATATGAAATATCGACCAGTTCTTCGCACAATAATTGTATTGGACAAAGGTTTATATCCGCATTGGAGGAAACTTGTAAAACCGCCACCGTCCCCTTCTGAGATAGAGTCCTCCCATTAAGGGAAAGCATAAACCAATGCAACATAGCTTGCATACAGGAACAATTCTATTAGAATTATCCCAGATAAAGTACATAGAATGAATGCTCAATTATACCAATAAATTGACACGGGTGAAGGAGACGCAAGGTTCTCAAGAACAAGTTTATTGACAAACAATAAATAGACAGGTTAACAACAACTATATATATATATATATATATATATATATATATATATATATATATATATATATATATATATATATATATATATATATATATATATATATATATATATATATATATATATATATATATATATATATATATATAGAAGAGAATAACCCAAAACTTTAAGCATAAGTATGATAGTAAACAGAACTTGTTTATCTGAAAGAAAAAACATTATTGCCACTTTTAAGATACCGAGGTATCAAAGTCATAAAAGTCTGTATTACAAATCAATCACATTAGCGTTGGAAAATGCTCGGCACACACTTATGCTAGGTTCACCTTTGGAAATGGAACAGTCTTCGTGGGCAACTCAGTGCCCTCACTTAGTTTATAGTACCGTATGTAACTACACACTCACCCTGAAATTAATCGTCCTAATTAAAACCACTGTTCCTCGCAGAGTTAAACAGTAGGGTTAACGACGCGACCCACTGCTACCACAGATCTCTTTAGTTCCTCTACTTGCTTCGCATAGTGGCGAAAGAACACTCTGGAAGACTTCCAGCCAGTGTATGAACGGAGATGTTGAAAATCCATACAATTAAAGAAATTTAAGGATGAGGCAACTTTCCTCGGATCGTGATCTGCGGGTGTACTGTCAGGATCCGCTCTGCGAATAAAATATGTGATTCTCGCTCTGAGTTGATTCAGAGATAAATTTGAGCCTGATGTTTCTCCCCTGAATAGTTGACCACCCTTGAAGTCTGAAGTTTTACGAAGATAGACCTTTAGGCCTTCTACTGGACATAGAGATGCATCTTCTTTCAGAGGGCAGATTCTCCAGGGACCCCACCTGTTGGTGGGTAACTCATTCTTGGCGAGAAACGTAGGATCCGGAAACAGGTTCAGTTCTCCCCCATCCAGGAACTGAACACGACCTGCCTCTCTCGAGAGGGCTACAATCTCACTAACCCTTGCCCCGGACGCGAGTGCAAATAGGAAAATAACTTTTTGTGTCAAATCCTTTAACGCACACTCCTAATTGCTCAACAGAGAAGCGAAATGAAGGACTTTGTCTAAAGACCATGAAATGGGCTTTGGAGGTGCTGAAGGTCTGAGCCTAGCGCAGGCTTTCGGAACTTTATTAAAGATCTCGTTAGCGAGGTCGACCTGGAAGGCATATAGAATGGGTCTTGTCAAAGCAGACTTACACGCCGAAATCGTGTTAGCTGCCAACCCTTGACCGTGAAGGTGGATGAAGAAAGATAAGCAGAAGTCTGTCGAGATCTCCTGCGGATTCTTCTCCTTGACAAAGGCCACCCATTTTCTCCAAGATGACTCATATTACCTTCTAGTAGATTTGCACTTATATTCCTCTAGGAAGTCTATGCTGGCTTTCGAAATCCCGAAACACTTTCTCACCGCTAGGGAGAGAAAATCATGAGCTGCAGGGTCCGGGTTTTCTGTAATGAAGCGCAGATAGTCGACTTCTGGACTCGCTGGGTCAGAACTGGATCTAGTAGCGGTACAAACTTCAGCCGTAGTTCCAATGCCAGGGGGAACCACACGCTGTTCGGCCACTAGTGGGCCACTATTGCCGCTACCCCCTTGAAGGATCTCAGTTTGTTGAGGACCCTCAACAGAAGGTTGTGAGGAGGGAACAGATAAATCCTGGACCATCTGTTCCAGTTGAGGGACATCGCGTCCACTGCTTCCGCTAAGGGGTTCTCGTATGGGGACACATACAGGGGCAACTTCTTGTTGTCTTTCGTCGCAAAGAGGTCTATCTGCAGTTCTGGGACTTGATTCAGAATGAAGGAGAATGATCCTGCATCTAAGGACCATTTCGATTCTATCGTTGTGAACCTGGATAGAGCGTCCGCTGTCACATTGCGGACTCCTTGAAGGTGAACTGCCGACAGGTACCACTTCTTCTTTTCCGCCAATCGGAAGATGGCCAACATCACCTGGTTGAGAGGTGGTGACCTTGATCCTTGTCGATTCAAGCATCTCACAACTACCTCGTTGTCCATCACCAACCTTATGTGGATCGAGTGACGCGGGGAGACTTTCTTTAAGGTTAGGAGCACTGCCATAGCTTCTAGAAAGTTTATGTGAAAGGTCTTGAATAGCTTGGACCAAGTCCCCTGGACTTTTTTCCGATGAGAGTGACCTCCCCCTCCCTCCTTCGAGGCGTCTGAGTGAATCGTCACCGACGAGGGAGGTGGCTGAAGAAGAACCGACTTCTTTAGATGTCTGGCTTGGGACCAAGGCCTGAGAAGAGTACGTAGTCGAAGCGGAACTGGTCTTCTCAGATCTCTTCGCGCATTTGATGCATAACTTCTCCAAACTCCAGTTGCATCCTTTAGCTGTGCTCTTAGCACTGGGTCTGTCACCGAAGGAAACTGGAGAGAGCCCAGTACCCTCTCCTGTTCGCGTCTTGATATCCTTTCGGAATCTAGAAGTCTCTTGACAGAATCCGCTATCTCCTTCCTTTTCTTCGCCGGGATGGAGAAACGGTGTGACATTAGGTCCCATTGGATTCCCAGCCACTGGAACTTTTGAGATGGAGAAAGTCGAGACTTTTTTCTGTTGATCTTGAAGCTTAGATACTCTAGGAACTGGATCACTTGACTGGAAGCTTGCAAGCATTCTGTCTCGGATGCTGCCCACACCAGCCAGTCGTCCAGGTAGGCTACTACCTGAATTCCCTTTAGGCGTAATTGTTAGAGAGCTACTCTCGCAAGCTTCGTGAAAATCCTTGGGGCTATATTCAGCCCGAATGGTACGGCTCTGAAGGCGTATAGTCTTCGTTGTAGCTTGAACCCTAGGTAGGGGGAGAGTCGACGGTTGATTGGAACGTGCCAATAGGCGTCTGACAAGTGTATGGAGACGGAATATGCCCTCTTGGGCAGTAAGGTCCTTGTGTGTTGCAGTGTTAGCATCTTGAATTTGTAATTCACTATGAACTTGTTGAGTGGCGACAAGTCCAGAATGACTCTGAGCTTTTCCGAGTCTTTCTTGGGAACACAAAACAGCCTCCCTTGGAATTTGATGGACTTCACCCTTCGGATCCCTTTTTTCTCCAACAGTTCTTGAACGTACTCCTCCAGAACGGGGGTGGTGTTGGAAAAACCGAGGGCACGGGGGTGGAGTGCTGTACAAGCTCCAGCCCAGTCCGTTCTTGAGTAGGCTGTGGGCCCAGGGATCGAAGGTCCATCGATCCCGAAATTCCTGAAGTCTCCCTTCTACCGGCATCATTTCACTTGGACTGCCGTCCTGAGGTCTTGCCTCCCTGACCACGACCACCCCTGAATCCCCTTCCCCTTGAGGGGCGCCTAGATGAGCCTCTGGCATCTCCCTAGTCTTTGCTTGAAAGGAAGTAGACTGTCCTTCGAACGTTGGGGTGAATGCCGTGGACTGTGTCGACACGGCCTGGGGTACCCACTGGAATGTGGTCGGGGTTTGTGCCACCATCTGGGGCACTGAAGGCAATGGCAATTGCAGTTGCTGTTGCTGTTTAAGAGGCTTGGCTGGCCGAGATGGTAGCCTAGTCCTCATAGTCTTCCTCTTTGGTTGAGGACCCTCATCCGGGGAAGACTTTCTTTTGATAGCCAGGCCCCACTTTTGGAGAAGGTTTCTATTCTCCGTGGCGGCCCTATCAACAACTTCTTTGACCAATTCGGTAGGGAAAAGGTCTTTGCCCCAAATGTTGGAGGAGATTAGTTTCCTTGACGCGTACCTCACCGTAGCCGAGGTGAACACGAACTCCCTACAAGCTCTCCTCGCCCTGACGAAGCTATAAAGATCCTTCGTCACTGTGGCCAGATGAGTCTTGGCCACTACCATGAACATTTCATGGACCTTGGGTCACTTGCCATCGTCTCAAGAGTAGTCTGAAGAGACATTGAGGCAGCTAGTCTTTCTTTTGTCTCGAGCTCTCTCCGCAAGAGAAAGTCAGACAGCTTAGGGAGGTCCTCGCCGAACTGACGTCCGGCAATATCAGCCTCCAATTTCCCAACTGAGAAGGTAAGATGGACGTCCTTCCAGTCTTTGTGGTCCATAGGCAGGGACAGTGACAAGGGTTTACACTCCTCCAGGGAGGGGCAAGGCTTGCCGGCCTCGACTGCTTTTAGTACAGCCGCAAACCCTTTCTGTAAAAAGGGGAAGGCTCTAGCAGGAGAGGACACAAAGGAAGGGAGCTTCTTGCTCAATGCAGCTACCTTTGAGTTCGTGAAGCCCCTCTCTTTCATCGAGGATGAAAGCAAAGCTTGAGCCTTAGCATGGTCCATCACTATGACCTCCTTCGGCTCTGTCTCCTCCTTTGAAGCTGGTTCCTTCCTCAGCCGGACATAACAGTCCGGATATGACCCCTTGCTGGGCCAGAATTCCACCTCCTCTAGGGGAACTGAACCCAAGTTATCCGAGATGACGATCTTTCCAGTCGGATCGTGACCTGCGGGTGTACTGTCAGGATCCGCTCTGCGAATAAAATATGTGATTCTCGCTCTGAGTTGATTCAGAGATAAATTTGAGCCTGATGTTTCTCCCCTGAATAGTTGACCACCCTTGAAGTCTGAAGTTTTACGAAGATAGACCTTTAGGCCTTCTACTGGACATAGAGATGCATCTTCTTTCAGAGGGCAGATTCTCCAGGGACCCCACCTGTTGGTGGGTAACTCATTCTTGGCGAGAAACGTAGGATCCGGAAACAGGTTCAGTTCTCCCCCATCCAGGAACTGAACACGACCTGCCTCTCTCGAGAGGGCTACAATCTCACTAACCCTTGCCCCGGACGCGAGTGCAAATAGGAAAATAACTTTTTGTGTCAAATCCTTTAACGCACACTCCTAATTGCTCAACAGAGAAGCGAAATGAAGGACTTTGTCTAAAGACCATGAAATGGGCTTTGGAGGTGCTGAAGGTCTGAGCCTAGCGCAGGCTTTCGGAACTTTATTAAAGATCTCGTTAGCGAGGTCGACCTGGAAGGCATATAGAATGGGTCTTGTCAAAGCAGACTTACACGCCGAAATCGTGTTAGCTGCCAACCCTTGACCGTGAAGGTGGATGAAGAAAGATAAGCAGAAGTCTGTCGAGATCTCCTGCGGATTCTTCGCCTTGACAAAGGCCACCCATTTTCTCCAAGATGACTCATATTACCTTCTAGTAGATTTGCACTTATATTCCTCTAGGAAGTCTATGCTGGCTTTCGAAATCCCGAAACACTTTCTCACCGCTAGGGAGAGAAAATCATGAGCTGCAGGGTCCGGTTTTTCTGTAATGAAGCGCAGATAGTCGACTTCTGGACTCGCTGGGTCAGAACTGGATCTGGTAGCGGTACAAACTTCAGCCGTAGTTCCAATGCCAGGGGGAACCACACGCTGTTCGGCAACTAGTGGGCCACTATTGCCGCTACCCCCTTGAAGGATCTCAGTTTGTTGAGGACCCTCAACAGAAGGTTGTGAGGAGGGAACAGATAAATCCTGGACCATCTGTTCCAGTCGAGGGACATCGCGTCCACTGCTTCCGCTAAGGGGTCCTCGTATGGGGACACATACAGAGGCAACTTCTTGTTGTCTTTCGTCGCAAAGAGGTCTATCTGCAGTTCTGGGACTTGATTCAGAATGAAGGAGAATGATCCTGCATCTAAGGACCATTTCGATTCTATCGTTGTGAACCTGGATAGAGCGTCCGCTGTCACATTGCGGACTCCTTGAAGGTGAACTGCCGACAGGTACCACTTCTTCTTTTCCGCCAATCGGAAGATGGCCAACATCACCTGGTTGAGAGGTGGTGACCTTGATCCTTGTCGATTCAAGCATCTCACAACTACCTCGTTGTCCATCACCAACCTTATGTGGATCGAGTGACGCGGGGAGACTTTCTTTAAGGTTAGGAGCACTGCCATAGCTTCTAGAAAGTTTATGTGAAAGGTCTTGAATAGCTTGGACCAAGTCCCCTGGACTTTTTTCCGATGAGAGTGACCTCCCCCTCCCTCCTTCGAGGCGTCTGAGTGAATCGTCACCGACGAGGGAGGTGGCTGAAGAAGAACCGACTTCTTTAGATGTCTGGCTTGGGACCAAGGCCTGAGAAGAGTACGTAGTCGAAGCGGAACTGGTCTTCTCAGATCTCTTCGCGCATTTGATGCATAACTTCTCCAAACTCCAGTTGCATCCTTTAGCTGTGCTCTTAGCACTGGGTCTGTCACCGAAGGAAACTGGAGAGAGCCCAGTACCCTCTCCTGTTCGCGTCTTGATATCCTTTCGGAATCTAGAAGTCTCTTGACAGAATCCGCTATCTCCTTCCTTTTCTTCGCCGGGATGGAGAAACGGTGTGACATTAGGTCCCATTGGATTCCCAGCCACTGGAACTTTTGAGATGGAGAAAGTCGAGACTTTTTTCTGTTGATCTTGAAGCTTAGATACTCTAGGAACTGGATCACTTGACTGGAAGCTTGCAAGCATTCTGTCTCGGATGCTGCCCACACCAGCCAGTCGTCCAGGTAGGCTACTACCTGAATTCCCTTTAGGCGTAATTGTTAGAGAGCTACTCTCGCAAGCTTCGTGAAAATCCTTGGGGCTATATTCAGCCCGAATGGTACGGCTCTGAAGGCGTATAGTCTTCGTTGTAGCTTGAACCCTAGGTAGGGGGAGAGTCGACGGTTGATTGGAACGTGCCAATAGGCGTCTGACAAGTGTATGGAGACGGAATATGCCCTCTTGGGCAGTAAGGTCCTTGTGTGTTGCAGTGTTAGCATCTTGAATTTGTAATTCACTATGAACTTGTTGAGTGGCGACAAGTCCAGAATGACTCTGAGCTTTTCCGAGTCTTTCTTGGGAACACAAAACAGCCTCCCTTGGAATTTGATGGACTTCACCCTTCGGATCCCTTTTTTCTCCAACAGTTCTTGAACGTACTCCTCCAGAACGGGGGTGGCGTGTTGGAAAAACCGAGGGCACGGGGGTGGAGTGCTGTACAAGCTCCAGCCCAGTCCGTTCTTGAGTAGGCTGTGGGCCCAGGGATCGAAGGTCCATCGATCCCGAAATTCCTGAAGTCTCCCTTCTACCGGCATCATTTCACTTGGACTGCCGTCCTGAGGTCTTGCCTCCCTGACCACGACCACCCCTGAATCCCCTTCCCCTTGAGGGGCGCCTAGATGAGCCTCTGGCATCTCCCTAGTCTTTGCTTGAAAGGAAGTAGACTGTCCTTCGAACGTTGGGGTGAATGCCGTGGACTGTGTCGACACGGCCTGGGGTACCCACTGGAATGTGGTCGGGGTTTGTGCCACCATCTGGGGCACTGAAGGCAATGGCAATTGCAGTTGCTGTTGCTGGTTAAGAGGCTTGGCTGGCCGAGATGGTAGCCTAGTCCTCATAGTCTTCCTCTTTGGTTGAGGACCCTCATCCGGGGAAGACTTTCTTTTGATAGCCAGGCCCCACTTTTGGAGAAGGTTTCTATTCTCCGTGGCGGCCCTATCAACAACTTCTTTGACCAATTCGGTAGGGAAAAGGTCTTTGCCCCAAATGTTGGAGGAGATTAGTTTCCTTGACGCGTACCTCACCGTAGCCGAGGTGAACACGAACTCCCTACAAGCTCTCCTCGCCCTGACGAAGCTATAAAGATCCTTCGTCACTGTGGCCAGATGAGTCTTGGCCACTACCATGAACATTTCATGGACCTTGGGTCACTTGCCATCGTCTCAAGAGTAGTCTGAAGAGACATTGAGGCAGCTAGTCTTTCTTTTGTCTCGAGCTCTCTCCGCAAGAGAAAGTCAGACAGCTTAGGGAGGTCCTCGCCGAACTGACGTCCGGCAATATCAGCCTCCAATTTCCCAACTGAGAAGGTAAGATGGACGTCCTTCCAGTCTTTGTGGTCCATAGGCAGGGACAGTGACAAGGGTTTACACTCCTCCAGGGAGGGGCAAGGCTTGCCGGCCTCGACTGCTTTTAGTACAGCCGCAAACCCTTTCTGTAAAAAGGGGAAGGCTCTAGCAGGAGAGGACACAAAGGAAGGGAGCTTCTTGCTCAATGCAGCTACCTTTGAGTTCGTGAAGCCCCTCTCTTTCATCGAGGATGAAAGCAAAGCTTGAGCCTTAGCATGGTCCATCACTATGACCTCCTTCGGCTCTGTCTCCTCCTTTGAAGCTGGTTCCTTCCTCAGCCGGACATAACAGTCCGGATATGACCCCTTGCTGGGCCAGAATTCCACCTCCTCTAGGGGAACTGAACCCAAGTTATCCGAGATGACGATCTTTCCAGTCGGATCGTGACCTGCGGGTGTACTGTCAGGATCCGCTCTGCGAATAAAATATGTGATTCTCGCTCTGAGTTGATTCAGAGATAAATTTGAGCCTGATGTTTCTCCCCTGAATAGTTGACCACCCTTGAAGTCTGAAGTTTTACGAAGATAGACCTTTAGGCCTTCTACTGGACATAGAGATGCATCTTCTTTCAGAGGGCAGATTCTCCAGGGACCCCACCTGTTGGTGGGTAACTCATTCTTGGCGAGAAACGTAGGATCCGGAAACAGGTTCAGTTCTCCCCCATCCAGGAACTGAACACGACCTGCCTCTCTCGAGAGGGCTACAATCTCACTAACCCTTGCCCCGGACGCGAGTGCAAATAGGAAAATAACTTTTTGTGTCAAATCCTTTAACGCACACTCCTAATTGCTCAACAGAGAAGCGAAATGAAGGACTTTGTCTAAAGACCATGAAATGGGCTTTGGAGGTGCTGAAGGTCTGAGCCTAGCGCAGGCTTTCGGAACTTTATTAAAGATCTCGTTAGCGAGGTCGACCTGGAAGGCATATAGAATGGGTCTTGTCAAAGCAGACTTACACGCCGAAATCGTGTTAGCTGCCAACCCTTGACCGTGAAGGTGGATGAAGAAAGATAAGCAGAAGTCTGTCGAGATCTCCTGCGGATTCTTCGCCTTGACAAAGGCCACCCATTTTCTCCAAGATGACTCATATTACCTTCTAGTAGATTTGCACTTATATTCCTCTAGGAAGTCTATGCTGGCTTTCGAAATCCCGAAACACTTTCTCACCGCTAGGGAGAGAAAATCATGAGCTGCAGGGTCCGGTTTTTCTGTAATGAAGCGCAGATAGTCGACTTCTGGACTCGCTGGGTCAGAACTGGATCTGGTAGCGGTACAAACTTCAGCCGTAGTTCCAATGCCAGGGGGAACCACACGCTGTTCGGCAACTAGTGGGCCACTATTGCCGCTACCCCCTTGAAGGATCTCAGTTTGTTGAGGACCCTCAACAGAAGGTTGTGAGGAGGGAACAGATAAATCCTGGACCATCTGTTCCAGTCGAGGGACATCGCGTCCACTGCTTCCGCTAAGGGGTCCTCGTATGGGGACACATACAGAGGCAACTTCTTGTTGTCTTTCGTCGCAAAGAGGTCTATCTGCAGTTCTGGGACTTGATTCAGAATGAAGGAGAATGATCCTGCATCTAAGGACCATTTCGATTCTATCGTTGTGAACCTGGATAGAGCGTCCGCTGTCACATTGCGGACTCCTTGAAGGTGAACTGCCGACAGGTACCACTTCTTCTTTTCCGCCAATCGGAAGATGGCCAACATCACCTGGTTGAGAGGTGGTGACCTTGATCCTTGTCGATTCAAGCATCTCACAACTACCTCGTTGTCCATCACCAACCTTATGTGGATCGAGTGACGCGGGGAGACTTTCTTTAAGGTTAGGAGCACTGCCATAGCTTCTAGAAAGTTTATGTGAAAGGTCTTGAATAGCTTGGACCAAGTCCCCTGGACTTTTTTCCGATGAGAGTGACCTCCCCCTCCCTCCTTCGAGGCGTCTGAGTGAATCGTCACCGACGAGGGAGGTGGCTGAAGAAGAACCGACTTCTTTAGATGTCTGGCTTGGGACCAAGGCCTGAGAAGAGTACGTAGTCGAAGCGGAACTGGTCTTCTCAGATCTCTTCGCGCATTTGATGCATAACTTCTCCAAACTCCAGTTGCATCCTTTAGCTGTGCTCTTAGCACTGGGTCTGTCACCGAAGGAAACTGGAGAGAGCCCAGTACCCTCTCCTGTTCGCGTCTTGATATCCTTTCGGAATCTAGAAGTCTCTTGACAGAATCCGCTATCTCCTTCCTTTTCTTCGCCGGGATGGAGAAACGGTGTGACATTAGGTCCCATTGGATTCCCAGCCACTGGAACTTTTGAGATGGAGAAAGTCGAGACTTTTTTCTGTTGATCTTGAAGCTTAGATACTCTAGGAACTGGATCACTTGACTGGAAGCTTGCAAGCATTCTGTCTCGGATGCTGCCCACACCAGCCAGTCGTCCAGGTAGGCTACTACCTGAATTCCCTTTAGGCGTAATTGTTAGAGAGCTACTCTCGCAAGCTTCGTGAAAATCCTTGGGGCTATATTCAGCCCGAATGGTACGGCTCTGAAGGCGTATAGTCTTCGTTGTAGCTTGAACCCTAGGTAGGGGGAGAGTCGACGGTTGATTGGAACGTGCCAATAGGCGTCTGACAAGTGTATGGAGACGGAATATGCCCTCTTGGGCAGTAAGGTCCTTGTGTGTTGCAGTGTTAGCATCTTGAATTTGTAATTCACTATGAACTTGTTGAGTGGCGACAAGTCCAGAATGACTCTGAGCTTTTCCGAGTCTTTCTTGGGAACACAAAACAGCCTCCCTTGGAATTTGATGGACTTCACCCTTCGGATCCCTTTTTTCTCCAACAGTTCTTGAACGTACTCCTCCAGAACGGGGGTGGCGTGTTGGAAAAACCGAGGGCACGGGGGTGGAGTGCTGTACAAGCTCCAGCCCAGTCCGTTCTTGAGTAGGCTGTGGGCCCAGGGATCGAAGGTCCATCGATCCCGAAATTCCTGAAGTCTCCCTTCTACCGGCATCATTTCACTTGGACTGCCGTCCTGAGGTCTTGCCTCCCTGACCACGACCACCCCTGAATCCCCTTCCCCTTGAGGGGCGCCTAGATGAGCCTCTGGCATCTCCCTAGTCTTTGCTTGAAAGGAAGTAGACTGTCCTTCGAACGTTGGGGTGAATGCCGTGGACTGTGTCGACACGGCCTGGGGTACCCACTGGAATGTGGTCGGGGTTTGTGCCACCATCTGGGGCACTGAAGGCAATGGCAATTGCAGTTGCTGTTGCTGTTTAAGAGGCTTGGCTGGCCGAGATGGTAGCCTAGTCCTCATAGTCTTCCTCTTTGGTTGAGGACCCTCATCCGGGGAAGACTTTCTTTTGATAGCCAGGCCCCACTTTTGGAGAAGGTTTCTATTCTCCGTGGCGGCCCTATCAACAACTTCTTTGACCAATTCGGTAGGGAAAAGGTCTTTGCCCCAAATGTTGGAGGAGATTAGTTTCCTTGACGCGTACCTCACCGTAGCCGAGGTGAACACGAACTCCCTACAAGCTCTCCTCGCCCTGACGAAGCTATAAAGATCCTTCGTCACTGTGGCCAGATGAGTCTTGGCCACTACCATGAACATTTCATGGACCTTGGGTCACTTGCCATCGTCTCAAGAGTAGTCTGAAGAGACATTGAGGCAGCTAGTCTTTCTTTTGTCTCGAGCTCTCTCCGCAAGAGAAAGTCAGACAGCTTAGGGAGGTCCTCGCCGAACTGACGTCCGGCAATATCAGCCTCCAATTTCCCAACTGAGAAGGTAAGATGGACGTCCTTCCAGTCTTTGTGGTCCATAGGCAGGGACAGTGACAAGGGTTTACACTCCTCCAGGGAGGGGCAAGGCTTGCCGGCCTCGACTGCTTTTAGTACAGCCGCAAACCCTTTCTGTAAAAAGGGGAAGGCTCTAGCAGGAGAGGACACAAAGGAAGGGAGCTTCTTGCTCAATGCAGCTACCTTTGAGTTCGTGAAGCCCCTCTCTTTCATCGAGGATGAAAGCAAAGCTTGAGCCTTAGCATGGTCCATCACTATGACCTCCTTCGGCTCTGTCTCCTCCTTTGAAGCTGGTTCCTTCCTCAGCCGGACATAACAGTCCGGATATGACCCCTTGCTGGGCCAGAATTCCACCTCCTCTAGGGGAACTGAACCCAAGTTATCCGAGATGACGATCTTTCCAGTCGGATCGTGACCTGCGGGTGTACTGTCAGGATCCGCTCTGCGAATAAAATATGTGATTCTCGCTCTGAGTTGATTCAGAGATAAATTTGAGCCTGATGTTTCTCCCCTGAATAGTTGACCACCCTTGAAGTCTGAAGTTTTACGAAGATAGACCTTTAGGCCTTCTACTGGACATAGAGATGCATCTTCTTTCAGAGGGCAGATTCTCCAGGGACCCCACCTGTTGGTGGGTAACTCATTCTTGGCGAGAAACGTAGGATCCGGAAACAGGTTCAGTTCTCCCCCATCCAGGAACTGAACACGACCTGCCTCTCTCGAGAGGGCTACAATCTCACTAACCCTTGCCCCGGACGCGAGTGCAAATAGGAAAATAACTTTTTGTGTCAAATCCTTTAACGCACACTCCTAATTGCTCAACAGAGAAGCGAAATGAAGGACTTTGTCTAAAGACCATGAAATGGGCTTTGGAGGTGCTGAAGGTCTGAGCCTAGCGCAGGCTTTCGGAACTTTATTAAAGATCTCGTTAGCGAGGTCGACCTGGAAGGCATATAGAATGGGTCTTGTCAAAGCAGACTTACACGCCGAAATCGTGTTAGCTGCCAACCCTTGACCGTGAAGGTGGATGAAGAAAGATAAGCAGAAGTCTGTCGAGATCTCCTGCGGATTCTTCGCCTTGACAAAGGCCACCCATTTTCTCCAAGATGACTCATATTACCTTCTAGTAGATTTGCACTTATATTCCTCTAGGAAGTCTATGCTGGCTTTCGAAATCCCGAAACACTTTCTCACCGCTAGGGAGAGAAAATCATGAGCTGCAGGGTCCGGTTTTTCTGTAATGAAGCGCAGATAGTCGACTTCTGGACTCGCTGGGTCAGAACTGGATCTGGTAGCGGTACAAACTTCAGCCGTAGTTCCAATGCCAGGGGGAACCACACGCTGTTCGGCAACTAGTGGGCCACTATTGCCGCTACCCCCTTGAAGGATCTCAGTTTGTTGAGGACCCTCAACAGAAGGTTGTGAGGAGGGAACAGATAAATCCTGGACCATCTGTTCCAGTCGAGGGACATCGCGTCCACTGCTTCCGCTAAGGGGTCCTCGTATGGGGACACATACAGAGGCAACTTCTTGTTGTCTTTCGTCGCAAAGAGGTCTATCTGCAGTTCTGGGACTTGATTCAGAATGAAGGAGAATGATCCTGCATCTAAGGACCATTTCGATTCTATCGTTGTGAACCTGGATAGAGCGTCCGCTGTCACATTGCGGACTCCTTGAAGGTGAACTGCCGACAGGTACCACTTCTTCTTTTCCGCCAATCGGAAGATGGCCAACATCACCTGGTTGAGAGGTGGTGACCTTGATCCTTGTCGATTCAAGCATCTCACAACTACCTCGTTGTCCATCACCAACCTTATGTGGATCGAGTGACGCGGGGAGACTTTCTTTAAGGTTAGGAGCACTGCCATAGCTTCTAGAAAGTTTATGTGAAAGGTCTTGAATAGCTTGGACCAAGTCCCCTGGACTTTTTTCCGATGAGAGTGACCTCCCCCTCCCTCCTTCGAGGCGTCTGAGTGAATCGTCACCGACGAGGGAGGTGGCTGAAGAAGAACCGACTTCTTTAGATGTCTGGCTTGGGACCAAGGCCTGAGAAGAGTACGTAGTCGAAGCGGAACTGGTCTTCTCAGATCTCTTCGCGCATTTGATGCATAACTTCTCCAAACTCCAGTTGCATCCTTTAGCTGTGCTCTTAGCACTGGGTCTGTCACCGAAGGAAACTGGAGAGAGCCCAGTACCCTCTCCTGTTCGCGTCTTGATATCCTTTCGGAATCTAGAAGTCTCTTGACAGAATCCGCTATCTCCTTCCTTTTCTTCGCCGGGATGGAGAAACGGTGTGACATTAGGTCCCATTGGATTCCCAGCCACTGGAACTTTTGAGATGGAGAAAGTCGAGACTTTTTTCTGTTGATCTTGAAGCTTAGATACTCTAGGAACTGGATCACTTGACTGGAAGCTTGCAAGCATTCTGTCTCGGATGCTGCCCACACCAGCCAGTCGTCCAGGTAGGCTACTACCTGAATTCCCTTTAGGCGTAATTGTTAGAGAGCTACTCTCGCAAGCTTCGTGAAAATCCTTGGGGCTATATTCAGCCCGAATGGTACGGCTCTGAAGGCGTATAGTCTTCGTTGTAGCTTGAACCCTAGGTAGGGGGAGAGTCGACGGTTGATTGGAACGTGCCAATAGGCGTCTGACAAGTGTATGGAGACGGAATATGCCCTCTTGGGCAGTAAGGTCCTTGTGTGTTGCAGTGTTAGCATCTTGAATTTGTAATTCACTATGAACTTGTTGAGTGGCGACAAGTCCAGAATGACTCTGAGCTTTTCCGAGTCTTTCTTGGGAACACAAAACAGCCTCCCTTGGAATTTGATGGACTTCACCCTTCGGATCCCTTTTTTCTCCAACAGTTCTTGAACGTACTCCTCCAGAACGGGGGTGGCGTGTTGGAAAAACCGAGGGCACGGGGGTGGAGTGCTGTACAAGCTCCAGCCCAGTCCGTTCTTGAGTAGGCTGTGGGCCCAGGGATCGAAGGTCCATCGATCCCGAAATTCCTGAAGTCTCCCTTCTACCGGCATCATTTCACTTGGACTGCCGTCCTGAGGTCTTGCCTCCCTGACCACGACCACCCCTGAATCCCCTTCCCCTTGAGGGGCGCCTAGATGAGCCTCTGGCATCTCCCTAGTCTTTGCTTGAAAGGAAGTAGACTGTCCTTCGAACGTTGGGGTGAATGCCGTGGACTGTGTCGACACGGCCTGGGGTACCCACTGGAATGTGGTCGGGGTTTGTGCCACCATCTGGGGCACTGAAGGCAATGGCAATTGCAGTTGCTGTTGCTGTTTAAGAGGCTTGGCTGGCCGAGATGGTAGCCTAGTCCTCATAGTCTTCCTCTTTGGTTGAGGACCCTCATCCGGGGAAGACTTTCTTTTGATAGCCAGGCCCCACTTTTGGAGAAGGTTTCTATTCTCCGTGGCGGCCCTATCAACAACTTCTTTGACCAATTCGGTAGGGAAAAGGTCTTTGCCCCAAATGTTGGAGGAGATTAGTTTCCTTGACGCGTACCTCACCGTAGCCGAGGTGAACACGAACTCCCTACAAGCTCTCCTCGCCCTGACGAAGCTATAAAGATCCTTCGTCACTGTGGCCAGATGAGTCTTGGCCACTACCATGAACATTTCATGGACCTTGGGTCACTTGCCATCGTCTCAAGAGTAGTCTGAAGAGACATTGAGGCAGCTAGTCTTTCTTTTGTCTCGAGCTCTCTCCGCAAGAGAAAGTCAGACAGCTTAGGGAGGTCCTCGCCGAACTGACGTCCGGCAATATCAGCCTCCAATTTCCCAACTGAGAAGGTAAGATGGACGTCCTTCCAGTCTTTGTGGTCCATAGGCAGGGACAGTGACAAGGGTTTACACTCCTCCAGGGAGGGGCAAGGCTTGCCGGCCTCGACTGCTTTTAGTACAGCCGCAAACCCTTTCTGTAAAAAGGGGAAGGCTCTAGCAGGAGAGGACACAAAGGAAGGGAGCTTCTTGCTCAATGCAGCTACCTTTGAGTTCGTGAAGCCCCTCTCTTTCATCGAGGATGAAAGCAAAGCTTGAGCCTTAGCATGGTCCATCACTATGACCTCCTTCGGCTCTGTCTCCTCCTTTGAAGCTGGTTCCTTCCTCAGCCGGACATAACAGTCCGGATATGACCCCTTGCTGGGCCAGAATTCCACCTCCTCTAGGGGAACTGAACCCAAGTTATCCGAGATGACGATCTTTCCAGTCGGATCGTGACCTGCGGGTGTACTGTCAGGATCCGCTCTGCGAATAAAATATGTGATTCTCGCTCTGAGTTGATTCAGAGATAAATTTGAGCCTGATGTTTCTCCCCTGAATAGTTGACCACCCTTGAAGTCTGAAGTTTTACGAAGATAGACCTTTAGGCCTTCTACTGGACATAGAGATGCATCTTCTTTCAGAGGGCAGATTCTCCAGGGACCCCACCTGTTGGTGGGTAACTCATTCTTGGCGAGAAACGTAGGATCCGGAAACAGGTTCAGTTCTCCCCCATCCAGGAACTGAACACGACCTGCCTCTCTCGAGAGGGCTACAATCTCACTAACCCTTGCCCCGGACGCGAGTGCAAATAGGAAAATAACTTTTTGTGTCAAATCCTTTAACGCACACTCCTAATTGCTCAACAGAGAAGCGAAATGAAGGACTTTGTCTAAAGACCATGAAATGGGCTTTGGAGGTGCTGAAGGTCTGAGCCTAGCGCAGGCTTTCGGAACTTTATTAAAGATCTCGTTAGCGAGGTCGACCTGGAAGGCATATAGAATGGGTCTTGTCAAAGCAGACTTACACGCCGAAATCGTGTTAGCTGCCAACCCTTGACCGTGAAGGTGGATGAAGAAAGATAAGCAGAAGTCTGTCGAGATCTCCTGCGGATTCTTCGCCTTGACAAAGGCCACCCATTTTCTCCAAGATGACTCATATTACCTTCTAGTAGATTTGCACTTATATTCCTCTAGGAAGTCTATGCTGGCTTTCGAAATCCCGAAACACTTTCTCACCGCTAGGGAGAGAAAATCATGAGCTGCAGGGTCCGGTTTTTCTGTAATGAAGCGCAGATAGTCGACTTCTGGACTCGCTGGGTCAGAACTGGATCTGGTAGCGGTACAAACTTCAGCCGTAGTTCCAATGCCAGGGGGAACCACACGCTGTTCGGCAACTAGTGGGCCACTATTGCCGCTACCCCCTTGAAGGATCTCAGTTTGTTGAGGACCCTCAACAGAAGGTTGTGAGGAGGGAACAGATAAATCCTGGACCATCTGTTCCAGTCGAGGGACATCGCGTCCACTGCTTCCGCTAAGGGGTCCTCGTATGGGGACACATACAGAGGCAACTTCTTGTTGTCTTTCGTCGCAAAGAGGTCTATCTGCAGTTCTGGGACTTGATTCAGAATGAAGGAGAATGATCCTGCATCTAAGGACCATTTCGATTCTATCGTTGTGAACCTGGATAGAGCGTCCGCTGTCACATTGCGGACTCCTTGAAGGTGAACTGCCGACAGGTACCACTTCTTCTTTTCCGCCAATCGGAAGATGGCCAACATCACCTGGTTGAGAGGTGGTGACCTTGATCCTTGTCGATTCAAGCATCTCACAACTACCTCGTTGTCCATCACCAACCTTATGTGGATCGAGTGACGCGGGGAGACTTTCTTTAAGGTTAGGAGCACTGCCATAGCTTCTAGAAAGTTTATGTGAAAGGTCTTGAATAGCTTGGACCAAGTCCCCTGGACTTTTTTCCGATGAGAGTGACCTCCCCCTCCCTCCTTCGAGGCGTCTGAGTGAATCGTCACCGACGAGGGAGGTGGCTGAAGAAGAACCGACTTCTTTAGATGTCTGGCTTGGGACCAAGGCCTGAGAAGAGTACGTAGTCGAAGCGGAACTGGTCTTCTCAGATCTCTTCGCGCATTTGATGCATAACTTCTCCAAACTCCAGTTGCATCCTTTAGCTGTGCTCTTAGCACTGGGTCTGTCACCGAAGGAAACTGGAGAGAGCCCAGTACCCTCTCCTGTTCGCGTCTTGATATCCTTTCGGAATCTAGAAGTCTCTTGACAGAATCCGCTATCTCCTTCCTTTTCTTCGCCGGGATGGAGAAACGGTGTGACATTAGGTCCCATTGGATTCCCAGCCACTGGAACTTTTGAGATGGAGAAAGTCGAGACTTTTTTCTGTTGATCTTGAAGCTTAGATACTCTAGGAACTGGATCACTTGACTGGAAGCTTGCAAGCATTCTGTCTCGGATGCTGCCCACACCAGCCAGTCGTCCAGGTAGGCTACTACCTGAATTCCCTTTAGGCGTAATTGTTAGAGAGCTACTCTCGCAAGCTTCGTGAAAATCCTTGGGGCTATATTCAGCCCGAATGGTACGGCTCTGAAGGCGTATAGTCTTCGTTGTAGCTTGAACCCTAGGTAGGGGGAGAGTCGACGGTTGATTGGAACGTGCCAATAGGCGTCTGACAAGTGTATGGAGACGGAATATGCCCTCTTGGGCAGTAAGGTCCTTGTGTGTTGCAGTGTTAGCATCTTGAATTTGTAATTCACTATGAACTTGTTGAGTGGCGACAAGTCCAGAATGACTCTGAGCTTTTCCGAGTCTTTCTTGGGAACACAAAACAGCCTCCCTTGGAATTTGATGGACTTCACCCTTCGGATCCCTTTTTTCTCCAACAGTTCTTGAACGTACTCCTCCAGAACGGGGGTGGCGTGTTGGAAAAACCGAGGGCACGGGGGTGGAGTGCTGTACAAGCTCCAGCCCAGTCCGTTCTTGAGTAGGCTGTGGGCCCAGGGATCGAAGGTCCATCGATCCCGAAATTCCTGAAGTCTCCCTTCTACCGGCATCATTTCACTTGGACTGCCGTCCTGAGGTCTTGCCTCCCTGACCACGACCACCCCTGAATCCCCTTCCCCTTGAGGGGCGCCTAGATGAGCCTCTGGCATCTCCCTAGTCTTTGCTTGAAAGGAAGTAGACTGTCCTTCGAACGTTGGGGTGAATGCCGTGGACTGTGTCGACACGGCCTGGGGTACCCACTGGAATGTGGTCGGGGTTTGTGCCACCATCTGGGGCACTGAAGGCAATGGCAATTGCAGTTGCTGTTGCTGTTTAAGAGGCTTGGCTGGCCGAGATGGTAGCCTAGTCCTCATAGTCTTCCTCTTTGGTTGAGGACCCTCATCCGGGGAAGACTTTCTTTTGATAGCCAGGCCCCACTTTTGGAGAAGGTTTCTATTCTCCGTGGCGGCCCTATCAACAACTTCTTTGACCAATTCGGTAGGGAAAAGGTCTTTGCCCCAAATGTTGGAGGAGATTAGTTTCCTTGACGCGTACCTCACCGTAGCCGAGGTGAACACGAACTCCCTACAAGCTCTCCTCGCCCTGACGAAGCTATAAAGATCCTTCGTCACTGTGGCCAGATGAGTCTTGGCCACTACCATGAACATTTCATGGACCTTGGGTCACTTGCCATCGTCTCAAGAGTAGTCTGAAGAGACATTGAGGCAGCTAGTCTTTCTTTTGTCTCGAGCTCTCTCCGCAAGAGAAAGTCAGACAGCTTAGGGAGGTCCTCGCCGAACTGACGTCCGGCAATATCAGCCTCCAATTTCCCAACTGAGAAGGTAAGATGGACGTCCTTCCAGTCTTTGTGGTCCATAGGCAGGGACAGTGACAAGGGTTTACACTCCTCCAGGGAGGGGCAAGGCTTGCCGGCCTCGACTGCTTTTAGTACAGCCGCAAACCCTTTCTGTAAAAAGGGGAAGGCTCTAGCAGGAGAGGACACAAAGGAAGGGAGCTTCTTGCTCAATGCAGCTACCTTTGAGTTCGTGAAGCCCCTCTCTTTCATCGAGGATGAAAGCAAAGCTTGAGCCTTAGCATGGTCCATCACTATGACCTCCTTCGGCTCTGTCTCCTCCTTTGAAGCTGGTTCCTTCCTCAGCCGGACATAACAGTCCGGATATGACCCCTTGCTGGGCCAGAATTCCACCTCCTCTAGGGGAACTGAACCCAAGTTATCCGAGATGACGATCTTTCCAGTCGGATCGTGACCTGCGGGTGTACTGTCAGGATCCGCTCTGCGAATAAAATATGTGATTCTCGCTCTGAGTTGATTCAGAGATAAATTTGAGCCTGATGTTTCTCCCCTGAATAGTTGACCACCCTTGAAGTCTGAAGTTTTACGAAGATAGACCTTTAGGCCTTCTACTGGACATAGAGATGCATCTTCTTTCAGAGGGCAGATTCTCCAGGGACCCCACCTGTTGGTGGGTAACTCATTCTTGGCGAGAAACGTAGGATCCGGAAACAGGTTCAGTTCTCCCCCATCCAGGAACTGAACACGACCTGCCTCTCTCGAGAGGGCTACAATCTCACTAACCCTTGCCCCGGACGCGAGTGCAAATAGGAAAATAACTTTTTGTGTCAAATCCTTTAACGCACACTCCTAATTGCTCAACAGAGAAGCGAAATGAAGGACTTTGTCTAAAGACCATGAAATGGGCTTTGGAGGTGCTGAAGGTCTGAGCCTAGCGCAGGCTTTCGGAACTTTATTAAAGATCTCGTTAGCGAGGTCGACCTGGAAGGCATATAGAATGGGTCTTGTCAAAGCAGACTTACACGCCGAAATCGTGTTAGCTGCCAACCCTTGACCGTGAAGGTGGATGAAGAAAGATAAGCAGAAGTCTGTCGAGATCTCCTGCGGATTCTTCGCCTTGACAAAGGCCACCCATTTTCTCCAAGATGACTCATATTACCTTCTAGTAGATTTGCACTTATATTCCTCTAGGAAGTCTATGCTGGCTTTCGAAATCCCGAAACACTTTCTCACCGCTAGGGAGAGAAAATCATGAGCTGCAGGGTCCGGTTTTTCTGTAATGAAGCGCAGATAGTCGACTTCTGGACTCGCTGGGTCAGAACTGGATCTGGTAGCGGTACAAACTTCAGCCGTAGTTCCAATGCCAGGGGGAACCACACGCTGTTCGGCAACTAGTGGGCCACTATTGCCGCTACCCCCTTGAAGGATCTCAGTTTGTTGAGGACCCTCAACAGAAGGTTGTGAGGAGGGAACAGATAAATCCTGGACCATCTGTTCCAGTCGAGGGACATCGCGTCCACTGCTTCCGCTAAGGGGTCCTCGTATGGGGACACATACAGAGGCAACTTCTTGTTGTCTTTCGTCGCAAAGAGGTCTATCTGCAGTTCTGGGACTTGATTCAGAATGAAGGAGAATGATCCTGCATCTAAGGACCATTTCGATTCTATCGTTGTGAACCTGGATAGAGCGTCCGCTGTCACATTGCGGACTCCTTGAAGGTGAACTGCCGACAGGTACCACTTCTTCTTTTCCGCCAATCGGAAGATGGCCAACATCACCTGGTTGAGAGGTGGTGACCTTGATCCTTGTCGATTCAAGCATCTCACAACTACCTCGTTGTCCATCACCAACCTTATGTGGATCGAGTGACGCGGGGAGACTTTCTTTAAGGTTAGGAGCACTGCCATAGCTTCTAGAAAGTTTATGTGAAAGGTCTTGAATAGCTTGGACCAAGTCCCCTGGACTTTTTTCCGATGAGAGTGACCTCCCCCTCCCTCCTTCGAGGCGTCTGAGTGAATCGTCACCGACGAGGGAGGTGGCTGAAGAAGAACCGACTTCTTTAGATGTCTGGCTTGGGACCAAGGCCTGAGAAGAGTACGTAGTCGAAGCGGAACTGGTCTTCTCAGATCTCTTCGCGCATTTGATGCATAACTTCTCCAAACTCCAGTTGCATCCTTTAGCTGTGCTCTTAGCACTGGGTCTGTCACCGAAGGAAACTGGAGAGAGCCCAGTACCCTCTCCTGTTCGCGTCTTGATATCCTTTCGGAATCTAGAAGTCTCTTGACAGAATCCGCTATCTCCTTCCTTTTCTTCGCCGGGATGGAGAAACGGTGTGACATTAGGTCCCATTGGATTCCCAGCCACTGGAACTTTTGAGATGGAGAAAGTCGAGACTTTTTTCTGTTGATCTTGAAGCTTAGATACTCTAGGAACTGGATCACTTGACTGGAAGCTTGCAAGCATTCTGTCTCGGATGCTGCCCACACCAGCCAGTCGTCCAGGTAGGCTACTACCTGAATTCCCTTTAGGCGTAATTGTTAGAGAGCTACTCTCGCAAGCTTCGTGAAAATCCTTGGGGCTATATTCAGCCCGAATGGTACGGCTCTGAAGGCGTATAGTCTTCGTTGTAGCTTGAACCCTAGGTAGGGGGAGAGTCGACGGTTGATTGGAACGTGCCAATAGGCGTCTGACAAGTGTATGGAGACGGAATATGCCCTCTTGGGCAGTAAGGTCCTTGTGTGTTGCAGTGTTAGCATCTTGAATTTGTAATTCACTATGAACTTGTTGAGTGGCGACAAGTCCAGAATGACTCTGAGCTTTTCCGAGTCTTTCTTGGGAAACACAAAACAGCCCCTCCCCTTGGAATTTGATGGACTTCACCCCTTCGATCCTTTTTTCTCCAACAGTTCTTGAACGTACTCCTCCAGAACGGGGTGGCGTGTTGGAAAAACGAGGGCACGTGGGTGGAGTGCTGTACAAGCTCCAGCCCAGTCCGTTCTTGAGTAGGCTGTGGGCCCAGGGATCGAAGGTCCATCGATCCCCGAAATTCCTGAAGTCTCCCTTCTACCCGGCATCATTTCACTTGGACTGCCCGTCCTGAGGTCTTGCCTCCCCTGACCACGACCACCCCCTGAATCCCCTTCCCCTTGAGGGGCGCCTAGATTGAGCCTCT
>NC_090738.1:15788191-15800910 GCF_036898095.1 Palaemon carinicauda | reverse complement strand
GACACTGTACTACAGCTGTACACATCACTAGTAACACCACCTATAGAATACAGAATCCAATTCTGCGCTCCAAGTATTCTGAAGGATAAAGTTAAAGTGGAAGAACTACAAGACAGGGCCATCAAACTAGTTCCAACACTAACTCAATTTGGATATAGATGGAGAATGAACCGTTTGAACTTATTCTATCTACAAAGTCGACGACTAAAGGGACAGCTAATAATGACATTCAAAATTCTTAAAGGAATAACAAATGTGGATTACAACAAACTTATGCACATAGGTTATAGTAATTCAGAAACAGATTACTGACTGCTGGGTAATGAAATAGAAAACGTGGGCCAGGAGGAAGATCTAGGGAATATTAATAAAAAAAAATGTAGCTCACTGAATATAGCATAAAAGTTGAAAAAAAAGTACAGAAACTAACAGGTTACATAAATATAGAAACAAAGACATTGTACTACAGTTGTATACATCACTAGTAAGACAACATATAGAATACGAAGTCCAATTCTAGGCTTCAAGTATTCAGAAGGATACTGTAGATAGACCGAAAGCAATACAAGGTAGTACAGTATCACAAAACCAGATTCAACAGTATAACAATTTGGATATAAATGGAGAGTGAAACATTTGAACTCGACGACTAAGGGGATAGATAATAGAGATTTCCAAAATTCTCAAAGGAATAACAAATGTAGAGTAAAACAACCTCTTCACGCTTAACACAAATCAGTCTAGGAGTAACGGATACAAACTGGGATTAATAAAATACACTACTTAATGTGGTAATTTCTCTTTTCGTACAAAATAGTAAATACATGGAGCAGACTTGTAGCGGATATAGTGAATAGTGACATGGTAAACGACTTCAGGAATAAGTTAGACAATATCATAAAACCTCTCTGAACAAACAAATTCGCTCTACCAAGCGCAAATGAAGTCTCCGCGGACGAACTAAAAGTCTTCGAGACATTCAAAATCCTTGTAATTCTCTCTCTCTCTCTCTCTCTCTCTCTCTCTCTCTCTCTGTTTTAAGTACACTTTCCATCTTCTCTTATGATAGCTAACAATGTACAAAGATCGGAAGTTGAGAGCTGTTTCTTTTGTCTGCAAAGTAACAAACGCTGCATCCTTTCAACCTTTTCTTAGAATAGCGTCTACATGTGTGTGCGTGTGTGCTTTGGAGAGAGAGAGAGAGAGAGAGAGAGAGAGAGAGAGAGAGAGAGAGAGAAGACTTGAGAATTAAAAGGGTTCAATCCCCTTTTTTTCTAGAAACATATAGCCTGTTATATAATCTACAATCCATGTAAAATAAAACTTCGTCTTTTACGGAAAGCTTTATATATAACAAACATGTGGGTATAAAGTTTCCCTTTAATTATCTACTTTATAATCGATTCTTATCATTTTGGTAGATTTTACGATTATTATATGACAGAATCATCAATGCACCATTCTGTTATTTTATTGATATTCCAGAGATTATATTAGGTGTTCTTTAAATGTATTGAAAATTGTTCAGAGTTGTTAACATAAAATAGCAATGATACCTTTTTCTAAGCCACCTGGGGCCTACCCTCCTTTGGCGACTTAGCATCTAGTAAATGTTATGCCTATCAGTTTCCCTCTCTATCTACCTGTCCTCATATTAGTTTATCTTCCCTGTCATATCTATATATATCCATCCGTCAAAGAAGCGCTTTTGTCGACTTCCATTCCAAATTTTGAACTGTGCAAAAATGAAACTTCCTTATCTGTCAATAAAAAATAAAAATAAAAACAATAATAATACACTTATTGGGTTTATCAAGGCCATAGTACTTTTTACAGGTCATAAGTTGCATATAAATTTATACTTGTATTTGCTTGAAACTGAAAGCCTCAATATAGATAATCATTCTTATAATCTTTGAATAATCAGAAAATTGTATCTATTTGAGCACAATATGGTGTTGATTTTCATCCATATTGACTCATTAGGGATAATTCGAATTAAAAGCTATCAATTGTGTCACCTGGTGGGTTGGGAAGACGGGAAACACTCGATGGTAAGAGGCTGATGTCTCGCCAGGTAAATCCTGGAATGCAGTTAGCACTTAGGTTCCGACTTCTTTTGGTACTTTTCTTGGTATGGTCGGTAGCGAACTTGCCTTTCATTTGATGGGGCTCATATATATATATATATATATATATGTATATATATATATATATATATTTATATATATATATATATATATATATTTATATATATATATATATATATGTATATATATATGTATATATATATACATATATATATATATGTATATATAGATATATATATATATATATATGTATATATAGATATATATATATATATATATACAGTATATATATATATATGTATATATATATATATATATACATACATATATATAGATATGTATATTTATATATATATATATATATACATATATATATATATATATATACACATATATATATATATATATATATTTATATATATATATATATATATATGCATACATAGAGAGAGAGAGAGAGAGAGAGAGAGAGAGAGAGAGAGATACATAATCTAATTCATTGCACAATTTATTTTACTTATGCTTCATAATATCGGTGAATGACTTTTATAGTGCCCAACACTTGGACTATACCACATATCCCATAATACATCTGTCCATATTTTATCTTATAAGATTAAAACTCCAATAAAAACCGCAAGTCACTTCAAACAAACCGTGTTTATAATTGGTGTTTCATCCTCCGTATATAAGACATTGGTTTGATAAGTACAGACAGTTAGTCGACAGCACTTACAATGTCAGCTTCTACACGTTCATGTGAGAGAGAGAGAGAGAGAGAGAGAGAGAGAGAGAGAGAGTTCTGAAGGAAGCAAAATGTGCATAAAACTGTGATTGCAAATGTTTTCAGTAATTTTAGAACTAAAACTATAAAGATAAGAAAATAATATCCATCTTTCCTTTAAGAAATAATTAGGAATGAGAACAATGGGATTAAAATATCAAACTCCCCTCGGGCAAAGACGCACTCTAAATCAGTAATCCGCAGGTCAAATTGTTCGTCCATACTTAGAGACAATATATTGAAAAGAGAGGTTTTCTCACCCACCACTTTTGTTTGGTTTGACTATAGCTTCATGTAGATCAGATAAAAATTAGCGACGATATGGCAAAAAGACGTTTTTGACCTCCTCGTGACCTTGGCCCTATTGATCCAATCACTCAAAATCTAACCAGATTGTCCTTCGATCATGTCCAATCATCCCAATAGATTTCATGAGATTCGGTCTAATAGTTTATGAGTTAAACGAATCACAATCACACAGACAAACAAACAAACAAGAAAATCGATCATTCAGATAGAATTGGATAAAATTGGCCTCAATAGGGTAATAAGACGTTTTTTACCTTTTCATGTCATCGACCTTGACTTTTGATCCAATCACTTCCAAAATCTAATTAGATTGTTCTTGGATCAATGCCAATCATTCCACCAAATTTCATGAGATTTGGTCAAATACTTTTTGAGTTATGCGAATACCAAACATACAGACAGACGGACATACAAAGAAATAGATTCCCAAACAACGGTACGGACATCAGTATATCATGTTGTATATCTCAAGATTGGCATTTGAATTATCCACAATTTGGTACTAGTTTCATGTAAATTGGATAAGATTTGACAACGATATAACAAAAAGACGCCTTTTATTTCCTTTTCGTGACCATTTTGACTTTTGGCTCAATCACCACTAAAATTTAGTCAAAATTTCCTTAGATCATGGCCAATCATCCCATCGAATTTAATAAGATTCGGTCAGTTAGTTTTTTTTTTTTTACCTCTTCGTGATTTTCTTGATTTTGATCGAGTCAGTCACAAAATCCAAGCAAATTGTTCCTGGATTATGGGCAACCGTCCCACTAAACTTCATGAGATTCGGTCAAATAGTTTTAAAGTTATGCAAATCACAAACACACAAACATACAAACATGCGCCAATCAAAACACAACCTTCGCTGCAACGAAGCTGGCGAAAGTAATTAACAGTTCTAAAGTTTTGGTTACCTGAGACCTCAACAGGGATAAGTTCTTCTGGATTATAAAGATTACGATATTTTGTTCGCTACAAAGGGTAGACATTTAACAACCTTCCATTAACCTTTCTTTTGGTTTTTCTGACTGTTTGGTTGCGTTTATATATATCGTACCACTGAGAACACCTATCATATCAAATCTTTGGTGATGGAAGAAGCTTTCTATTCATATCATGAGAAAATTCTTATTTGAAAAACAAAAGGAAAGGGGTGGTAAGAATAACACCCTAGAATTATTTTTAATGGAGTTCCTGGCAAATATTTGTATTTGACTGAATTCAATACCTGATTGCAAATACATATACTTTAGCAAATGCTATCTCATTGGTAATGAAACAATAAAATATAAGAAATAAAGGCTTATTTATAGCTGCTATGTTTAGATTAAGTTTATCGATAATTATGTTATAGGACCTGTGAGACAGGTTTATTTTGAAATATGAAATGTTAATGGTAAGATTAAAATATTGTCATGATTTGTAAGTCATAGGTATTGTTGTATTTTAGAACTAGAACTTTCGGCAGTTTCTTAAAATTTGTCAACGTCTCCTCCTTTGCTTATAGCCTTATATAATCTATCCTGAACTTTCTCGTTTTTTATATAAGGAGTATAACACATACATTTTTACTTCCATTTTTGCACTATTGCTGATTCTAGGAGAAACAAAGGAATTCTTGGAAGATCGAATATCATTGAAAGTTGTGTTCCTGATTATCATCTTTTATCATCATCTGAGTCTCACATTGTAGAGGCTTATAATTATCTGGCCTGCATAACTTTACGAATTTGTGTAAATTGTTATTAATAGGTGGACTGTGAGTATTCTATGAATCTTGTAAAATATTGTGAATAACTTCATTAATCTTTAATATAAGGATTATGATATATCTGCTGGATATAACTTCCTTCAACTGATACTGTTTTTCTATTTTCTATGTTGAAATATCTACTAAGGAAATGAAACATTAGAGTAGACTTCGCATAATGTACGTTTTGATATAGCTGACCGCGATCCATGCAAAGCCCCCCCCCCCCCTCTCTCTCTCTCTCTCTCTCTCTCTCTCTCTCTCTCTCTCTACCAATGGCCATCGGACCTACGCCTTAAGAAAAAAAATAACGCTGGCTACTCAATTTCTAACAGAGGGAAAGTGAGGAAAGAGACGAGGAAAGGCAATAGAGGCGTGGATATGACAGATACTCTTTGGTAAGAAATAAGCTTCCAATGTCTTTAATATTTCCTCTTCAGGCATAAATGAATCTCTTGTTATTACTTAAACATCCAGGCATTGCATCAGGCTCACTTATGCAGGTGAACGTCACCACACTTTTAAATCTGAATGTACAGTTGGCTTTATATATTTCGATAGATAGCCAAGCACGCTTAGGAGAAATGTGGAAACACCTCAATTTAACGAATGTGCAATGCAAAGGAGGTTTTTACCATCGTACAAATAATTAATCAACAGCATTGAGCTATTTCGTCCCATTGGGATATCAACCGATCCATTTTCAAGTTGCCGAATGTCTCTTTAGCTATACATAGTGGTTGACACTCATCAATCACTCCTTTTCTAATTTGTTATGTGCATCTTGTTAGAGTACCATGAAGAATTCAAGTGCTGCAGGGATATTCTCACATACCAGTGGTGGCACTGTCGTATGATGATAGTGAGCCATAACAAAGCCTTTAGTTTTTGCTTACAATTAATATTTTACAGGGATTAGATAAAGCTACTTCCACTTAATTTCTTTCTTACTTTTATCTTTATTCGCTTTTATTTTATTTTGATTTTTATTATGTATATATATATATATATATATATATATATATATATATATATACTCTCTCTTTCTCTCTCTCTCTCTCTCTCTCTCTCTCTCTCTCTCTCTTGATAGCTCAGTCGGTATGGTCCCTGCAGGCATGATTTCCAGCCGAACAGGTGGGGGTTCGAATCTCCACCCGGCCAAAAGCTGTTACCATAAAATGAATTCCAAGTGGATGTATATTCCCAAGATAGAATTCGGTATTAAATGCCATTCGTGGGTGATATCTACATTGATTGAAATCACGTGTGCTTATGATATATATATTCATATACGTATATATATATATATATATATATATATATATATATATATATATATATATATTGTTATACTGTAAATGTAATTTTATAAAATTATCAGGTGTTCATATAGATTTTATTTTTGCGTTTATCTAGATGTACAAGAAAAAATAGTTACAATGATTTTTTTTTCCTTTTCTGTGTTTCAGATTTTCCATTATGATTTTGGCCATAATAATAATGATAATAATAATAATAATAATAATAATAATAATAATAATAATAATAATAATAATAATAATAATAACAATAATAATTATAATAATAATAATAATAAAAATAATAATAATAATAATGATAATAACTCTCTCTCTCTCTCTCTCTCTCTCTCTCTCTCTCTCTCTCTCTCTTCCACGTATGGCAATCAACCCTCAGTAAACCAATCAATAAAGATAGAAAATGAAGAAATAAAAGGGTAAAGTATGTTTCCTTGTTTAACCTAATAGCAAAGTTTTAATAAGGTTTAACTTAGCCTCATCCACTTCTTTTTAACAAGCAGGAAACTATGGAACACTTTAAAACTACTAGGAATATATAGAAGGGTAGCTAACCTATTCTCTCTCTCTCTCTCTCTCTCTCTCTCTCTCTCTCTCTCTCTCTCTCTCTCTCTCTCTCTCTCTCTCTCTCTCTCTCTAGCTGCTGTATGTTCAATATTGTTGTCATATAAAGCCTAATAAAATATGTGATGGCAATGAATCTTAACAAGTTTGCTTTTCTTTTGTAATAACCTCTCTCTCTCTCTCTCTCTCTCTCTCTCTCTCTCTCTCTCTCTCTCTCTCTCCCCTCTCCTCTCTCTCTCTCTCTCTCTCTCTCTCTCTCTCCTATGAAAAAATATTGCTTAATATCTGTGGAATGTAAAACCATCCATAATTCGCGTATTCAACTAAAAATTTCAATTTTCGAACTTTTAATAAATGACCCTTCATGAATAATAACTCTCTCTCTCTCTCTCTCTCTCTCTCTCTCTCTCTCTCCTCTCTCTCTCTCTCTCTCTCTCTCTCTCTCTCTCTCTCTCTTCCACGTATGGCAATCAACCTTCAGTAAACCAATCAATAAAGATAGAAAATGAAGAAATAAAAGGGCAAAGTATGTTTCCTTTTTTAACCTAATAGCAAAGTTTTAATGAGGTTTAACTTAGCCTCATCCACTTCTTTTTAAGAAGTAGGAAACTATGGAACACTCTAAAACTACTTGGGATATATAAAAGGGTAGCTAACTTATTCTCTCTCTCTCTCTCTCTCTCTCTCCTCTCTCTCTCTCTCTCTCTCTCTCTTGAAAAACAAACAAGAAGACGTAATCGATAACGCGGCTCACATATAATTAAAGCACTGATAAAACAAAGCCTATTTTTTATCCATAACCGTACAAGCAGGGCCATCACATCCAGACCTCCTACAGAACAATCAAATGAACCTCCTTTGTGTCCTTGAAGCTCTTCACCCTCGCGTCCCTTTCTTCTCACCCTCGAGACAAACAAGTACTTTGTTTGTCTAGAGTATAAAATTACCCTTTGACGTGACAGATAGAACCTGGAGAGAGAGAGAGAGAGAGAGAGAGAGAGAGAGAGAGAGAGAGAGAGAGAGAGAGAGAGAGAGAGAGAGAATTGATAAATTTTCTGAATATGAGTTTAAAAATTATCACACAGCAAAACCCTTTATCTTCCAAACTCCCCAATTCTCCCTAAGAATGCTACTACTGTTACTTCTACTACTACTACTATTACTATTACTACTTCTACTAGATAGAAGGCAAAGCACAAGGTCCTGGGAGGTAATTCAGCACCCATGCGCAACAAGGATAAGCCTTACAGAGGCATTATAAAGGAACACGAGAGATTAGACAGCAATATGAAAGAAAGTGGGAACTGATGTAATTGAAGGTTAAACAGGAATTGCAACTAAAGATCAAACCAAAATATATTTCATCCTCGATTCCAATGTCTTTATTTTTTTTTTATACGCAAAATGATGTACGTAGACATGTCCTAATTTTACCCACTGTAAATATGTAATTTTCCGAGAGAAAAAAAATACTTTTTTTACACCACACATCATACATCATGAGATTATTCTTTCATATACATTTACCACTATTCTTCACATTTCTACGAATAAGCTATCTAAACCTTTTTAACCAATCAGGAGTTAAAACGAAAGTGAGTCGGCCAATCAGCCGTTAGTTCAACTCGATAAGATACTACTGTTTTCGTTCGAAAATTCCGCGAATTGATAAATAAACTGTATTGAAAGTCAAAAACAAGAATTTACCTGTCACTAGAAATGACCCTTTTTTGGCAGGTGTCTAATGAGGTTGAATCTCCATCCAGTAAACACCTGACCACAGCCCAGGTAGCTGGTATGGGAGTGTCATTGTTCTGTAAGCCTCTATATGTATGTTCGTATGTTTACTTTCCCTATAAAATGTAAAGAAACCTCTCTCAATATATCAGTCCTCTGAAGAAGTATCACGAAACTAGTCAGGACTTAATCGTATATTTCGTATTTTAATTTTCCTTGTGGTTCTTCTGTATTATATAATTATATATATATATATATATATATATATATATATATATATATATATATATATATATATATATATATATATATATATATATGGGTCATTTTCATAAGTTCCGTGGCCAATAAAAGCGGAGGTACTTTTCTCATTGAATTCGACTTATAGGAGTGATAGAAAATAAATTTAGCCCCCATGCCCCTGTCAAAAGTGTGGGCAAAGCTGTAGGGAGCCCTGAATTTAAAATGGCCACCATCACCAGTTCAAAAAATTAACTTTTTCCTGATTTGTCTTAGAGTGCTGTACAAAATATGTTTTATAGGTTTTTTTGGCAAAGGGAATTCATTTCTGATGTTATTTTATTGATTTGACTTGTTTTTCATATTCAAATTCACCCCGCTAAGAGAGTTTTCTTTTATTTCAGGTCAATGTGTGTGGTTCTGCTTCCTTACTTCCATACTATTAAAAGAAAATTAAGACTGAATTAGTGTACTACTGAAGACATTTCAAATAGATATTGTCAACACGATGTCATAGGAATGTGCACTGAAATGTGGAAAGACTTGTAAGTCCTTAGATACCATCAGCCAAGGAAAGTGGGAGTCTCTAGAGTCAAAGTCTAAAAGATGGTCAGGACTTGATAGGTATAGTGATATTTACAGCACCATTTCATGGCAAGATGGGCCCGCAAATTATTATATGCACCAAGGATGCTACATATCAATTTCATCTTCAGAAAAGGTTGAAAAGTTTCGACGACGCAAACGGAACGAAAGTAACATTGTTCCAAGTACAAGTAAAAAATCCAGCTCTGAAAATCCAGCTCTGAAAATCCAGCTCTGTGCAATGATAAGTCAGAGGGACTATTGCTTGCTAAGCGCCTGCGTTCTTCTGTGGGTGGATCACTCATTGAGAAAACAAAATGTGTAGGGTGTCTGAAGGGTAAGCACACGAAGCATCCAAAATAGAGCAAAGGGCAAGAGGTTCAGAATCAACACACACTCGGCATGGCTCTCCTGCAAACGTCACACTGTTTTGATAGAAGATGAAGAGTTGCGGGTTCGTCTCTCACGATTTGTCGAGTCCACATCAGCGGTATCAGACCCTTCTGCAACAGACATTATGTATCACCATAACTGCTGGAGAAAGTATGTAAGTTACCTGAAGTTTGAACAAAGCAAAGGAATGCATCTTCAGAATGTGTCTATGTCAGAGGTGAACAGTTTGTTTTTTAGACACGTGGATTCCATCAAATTTGCTGAGCGTGAGATCTTTCATTGCAGTCTCTTTTAGCAGACTACAATCGTATTGTCAGTAAAAAATGGTTATCCAATGGGCGAAATTAAGTCGTCCTACATCAAACGTCTGCTCCTAAATGAGTATCAGGACAAAATTGGTTTCCAAGAAGGAAATGCAAAGAGCAATAGTCTATGGGTGTATGCCACTGCAGGAGGGGGTGACTATATTGAGGCTGCTATGTTGTCCCTTGGCATCACTGATGAGCAGCTCATTCAAAACCTAGCACCACACCTGTCAAAGAAGATCAAAGACACATCTACTGTCCCATGCCCACCTCACATTGACCATCTCGAAGAAACTGAAGAGGTATGTGAGCAACTACTGCAGTTGTTGACTTTGTTAAAACAACCTACATGAAAAACTGTAGATCTCAGTCCTGCCACACTCAGCCTGGCCTCCATAATCACCTACCACGTCAATGGACAGCCCACTTCAACTGCAGTTAACCTTGGCCTCACTGTTCATGGTATGACAAGGAGTAAAGACCTGGTGGACACACTTCACAAGAGTGGTGTCTGCATCAGCTACTCAGATGCACTTCTCCTCTATGACCACTGGGCACTTAAGGATGTTGAGGTGTCAGGCACCTGCCCACCAGAGATCGCAGATAGCAAGCTGGCCGTTGTCATTGTTGACAGCAACGACTTCAAGTTGGATACTATGACAAGCAGTGCAGCAGGCGCTCACAGAACTAATTTCATGTTCGTGCAGCCAGAAAGATACGAAAGGAAACCAGATTGATCTGGTTTCCTTTTACCAGGCTTGCCAAGAAGCAGATCTCTGAACAGCTGACAAGAAAATGTGGAGAGATCACACATGTTCAATAATACAGATGCCCCCCTGGAAGTGAATGGCACAGCTCCACAATGTGCTCGCTCTGTTATACATGCATTTTCTCGCACCAACAATGATGGTACATGACCCCTACCACATGAGCAACGGGTTCCAGCATACAGTGGTGCCTAATCCTTCCGCTGTTCACCACCCAACAAGAGCAAGGCCTACTTTCACACCACATATGATAAACCACCAAGAAAATCAGTGACACATGATATCATGACGAAGCTAGTGGAAAGAAAATCCCATTCTTCTTTCTCGTTGGAGATCTGCCCACCTATAAGACAATTGTCCAACTCAAGGCAGATTATCTAGAATTGTTTAAGAATATCACCCCAATCATTGGTGCTTTCCACCAACAGATGTTGTACATGCATGCTATATATAAGAGATCCAAGGCCTCTGGGATGGCAGACACTCTGGTATCAGCAGGAGTGGTGATGGATGGATCTGTGCACCAAGCACTACAAGGCAAACATTACAGGCGGGGTGTGTGCTGCATCATGGCTCGGAGAGAGACTGTTATCCACCTTTGGCTGAGCGACATTCTTGAGCTTGAGGAACTGTCAGAAAATGTGAAAGAGAAGCTGGACATTTAACGCACTCACCGAAACACAAGAGGCACTTCACGAAGCTTACTCTGACCTTGAAAATGACGATGACATGAAGACTTTGATCAACAGAGTTTATGAGAAACCTGGTACCGACATGGGGGACTTTTGGCTTTCGTTCATAGATATGTCAGACCTCTTGTACAGAATCTTGATGCGTGCCATGCCAGAAATGGACAGGAGTACATATCCTCAACATACAACATGTTGCCTGTACTGATGGCATACAACCACCATGATTATGAAAGCTGGCTGCCAGATTACTGGGCAATATTGTCTTCTTTGTCAAATGAGCAAAGGAATTCTTTAACAATCACTTTGTTCAGTCTATGACAGGTCTACCCTACTCCTGGCAACCACTTGACCTCTGGATCGAAACAACCATGAATGTGAACTCTAAGTTGAAACAAGGATGGTTTTGCCTTTTGCAAAACGAGAAGCAACTGTTCTCTACAATAAGGAATGTAAACAATGTGGCCAGAGTGAAGGCTGCAGTGCAGCAGAATGTCAAATGTGAGAGTCGCAACAGGAAACATGTTGAGTGTCAACCACCGAGGATGAAGAAGGATGAGCAAGCAGTTCAGGATCTACAGCACTGTATAAAAGAATTTAGCGCTGAACCATTTGATAACTCATCACCTTCACTGAGGTCACTGCAATCTGGTCTGGTAGCTTCTTCACAGCTAGTACAAGACTTCAACACTGCTTTTCAAGATTGCCAAGATCAGGTTTAAACTCTCCTGAACGAGCGAGTATTCACAGAGACACAGCCTCTTACTGCAACCATCCACAAGAATAAAAGGCAAAGCTTTGCCAATGAACAGATTTGTGCTCTAGCAGGTACGCCTATGAAAGTGGTTCAGATGAAGAGGTCGGGTCTGGCGTCCTTGGTGGACCTTCCAGAATCCTCAGAGGAAAATGAATCTGACAGTGAGATGAGTGATTCTGGAGATTCAACTGACTCAGAAGTATAAAAGTCCCATGATTGACTTAGAACAATTAATTCAGTGGTGTACATTTGCTGATCACTATCAATTTATTGTTTGACATTTCCTTGTGTTTCAACCATTAACTTTGGTTTTGTTGTAAAGTGATTTTTGCGTCTTTTATTTTACTTCTATCATCAATAAAATATTTCAGTACAAAAAAAAAAAAAAAAAAAAAAAACATTCATTACAACCTACTATAAAAGGTCTGTAATC
>NC_090738.1:15778191-15785691 GCF_036898095.1 Palaemon carinicauda | reverse complement strand
AGGCGAAACCACTCAAAGACCCAGCACTCAGCCCATGTGTGGAAAAGATACAACGGTTTTAAAACTAATCATGAAAGACAGAGAGAGAGAGAGAGAGAGAGAGAGAGAGAGAGAGAGAGAGAGAGAGAGAGAGAGAGATGTGGTGATTACTTTCTTAATATGATAAGAAAATATTTTATCAAAATGGTTTTTGAAAGATAAGAGCTAAGACAGAGAGAGAGAGAGAGAGAGAGAGAGAGAGAGAGAGAGAGAGAGAGAGAGAGAGAGAGAGAGAGAGAGAGAGTACTGCTAAATTTCCCAAAATAATAAGCCTGCAATCTAGCTAACTGAGCTCTAATGACCGCAATATCTGACACCTTAGACAAATCTTACTTTACCAAGAAAATTCCAAATGCAAAACCTTAATAAGAAGAATAGCTTATGCCGAAATAAGGTTATTTGTACGCTAATAAGTACCTCTGTAAATACAAATTTCTCAGTATCCAGTTAGGTGTTTTTTTATTCTTTAAATATTGAAGATCCTTATAATCGCGCTGTCTTATTCGCCCCCTTTTAAGACCCTCCAGTTCTGGGTAAATATGATATGCAAATTAGTTAATATTTTTTCTTTTTTATACTTTAGAAAAATAGAGAGGGGGGTGGAGAGCAACATAATAATCTGGTGTTTTACAGGCAAAGAGAGAGAGAGAGAGAGAGAGAGAGAGAGAGAGAGAGAGAGAGAGAGAGAGAGAGAGAGAGAGAGAATACTTATGAATCATATGTTTCATGACCAGTAAAAACGGTGAGTGACAAAGATAAAAAGATTTGATGGCGCTTTAAACACAATAAAACAAAGTAAAACTTAAATGCGTAAAGAAAGCTATTAACCTATTGAATAATAATGTATTTCAAGCTTATTTAACTCCAAAAGGCAAATTTTAAAGAAATTTCTGTTCCAGAAAAAGAAAGAAAAAAAAAACAATCTAAGAAGTGGTTTCTGTCATATAAAAACCTTCCTTATTTGATGCTCTAGATCCGTCAGTAAATTGTCTCCATGTTATCGCAATAGATACATAATGGTTCATATGTTTCAAAGGATTATTGTATTTCCCTGTTCAATACGATTTTGTAATATTTTTCTCTTTGCGACTTTTAAAATGATTTCACATCAAGTTTTATCGCTTGAATAACTTTGTCTCTCTTTAGTTCCTGTTGGATGGACGAACTTGTATTCAGTTACTACCTAGAATTATAGTCTCATTCAGTTCCTGTTCGAAATATTCCTCTTATATTCAGTTTCTGTTTGAGGCATCGCTCTCGTATTCAATTCCTGTTTGAAATATTGCTCGTATATTCAGTTTCTTTTTTTGAATATTGTTCTCATATATAGTTTCTGTATGGATTATTGTTCTCATATTCAGTTTCTGTGTAGAATATTGCTTTCACCTACAGTTTTATTTTATGGCTTTGTCCTCCTTTTCAGTTTTTTGTTGGAAATATTACTCCCATGTCCAGTTTTTGTTTGAAATATTCATCTCATATTCAGTTTATATTTTAAGTATTGCTTTAATATACAGTGTTTTTTAAGGGCTTTGCTCTAGTATTCAATTTTTTTTTTTTAAATATTGCTCCCATATTCAGTTTTTGTTTGATATATTGCTCTCATATTGTGTTTCTGTTTGAAATATTACTATCATATTAGCTTCTTTTTTTTTAGACTTTGCTCTAATGTTGAATTTCCGTTTGCAGACTGCTCTCATATTCAATTCTAATATGAGTTTTTTATATGGTTCTAGTTTTGTCTATGCGTCTCATATTTGATCATCTTCATCTTTTAATGTTTTTTGGGAATCAATGGTACCCGTCTCCGCCTTCTACCTGCAACAGCATAAACATTATACCTTCCTAATTTCAAGGTACTTTTTCTATCACTGTTCCTTCGAGCTGTAAGAAAATTCCACACCTATTCCTGTTATTATTATTATTATTATTATTATTATTATTATTATTATTATTATTAATTGCTAAGCTACAACCCTAGTGGCCCCAACAGGGAAAATAGCCCAGTGAGGAAAGGAAACAAGGAAAAATAAAATATTTCAAGAGCAGTAACAACATTAAAATAAATATATCCTAAATAAACTATAAATACTTTAACAAAACAAGAGGAAGATAAATTAGATAGATTAATGTGCCCGACTGTACCCTCAAGGAAGGGAACTGTAACCTACGACAGTGGAAGACCATGATACAGAGGCTATGACACTACCCAAGACTAGAGAACAATGGTTTGATTTTGGAGTGTCCTTCTCCTAGAAGAGCTGCTTACCATAGCTAGAGAGTCTCATCTACCCTTACCAAGAGGAGAGTAGCCACTGAACCATTACAGTGCAGTAGTTAACCCCTTGGGTGAAGAAGAATTGTTTGATAATCACAGTGTTGTCAGTTGTATGAGGACAGAGGATAATATGTAAAGAATAGGCCAGACTATTCGGTGTATGTGTAGGCAAAGGGAAAGAGCCGTAACCAGAGAGAAGGATTCAATGTAGTACTGTCTGGCCTGTCAAAGGTCCCTATAATTCTCTAGCGGTAGTATCTCAACGAGCGGCTGGTTCCCTGGCCAACCTACTACCTCTCATTGAAATATTTCTATTGAGGCAGAGGGTAGAGAAGGACATTAGGTTGGCTATATATGTTACAATCCACAATAGAGAAAAATAGATAATACCGAAGTTTAGTATCTCTTCATTGCTGAACAATTACATTTATTCAAATATTTTGTAAAGATATTTACTGAACCATATTAACAGGGTTCTTTGGTAATTCAATTTAAACATGTTAAAAAAACCGATTTTAAAGTTTATAACTATTATTATTCTGTATTGCAAGTGCTTATTATTCAGTTCAGGAAAATACATTTATTTTGTAGTGTTATGTTAATTTCAGACGCGTCTAATTAACCTAATTATCTACAATTTAAAAAAAATCTCTCAGCTAATTAGCTATGTTTTTTACAATAGCATCATCTATAGCACAAAAAAAAAAATTATAATGTTTAAAGAATACCATTACTGAAGCTTCTAATATTCATCTCATACATATATAATTAACATAAATTTTACCAATAAGTAATTAAAATAAAGAAAAAATCTTAATCAGTAACATTTTATAATGGGAACGTCGTTGAAGGGTTCTAATGACATTGGAGGTAATTGATGGTAATTATTCTCAAGCCTAAACCCTTACCCAATAAAAATTAATTGCTATCTATAACAAAATCACTTTCTTAAGGTCAATCCCTCTTTAGGAGGAAATAATATATTTCTAAGATAATGACATGGAAAGCAACGACTAGTCATTGCTCGGAAGGGTGAAATTCACGTATCAATAGGCTACACCTACACAGAACGTACACCAGCTGTGTGCCGATCCTCTTATACATATTGCACTATGCACCCGTCCTTGCACACATTCATGTGCATCATGGTTTTCAAGGCCCTTTTCTAATACCTCTCTTATACCATTTATGGATTGTACAAAGTCATCACTACATATTGTTTTCCATTCTCGATTAATAATTGAGCTATCTTTCCAAAGTACTCTGATCTATCCTTCACCTATATGCAATTTTCTGACATCTAGTTTCTCTTACTCCACATATACTGGGAAAATAACACAATTCAACAGTTTCAGCCTTTCTTTAATTCAAGAGTTAATTGCCCCAGTTTCTATCCATAAAAGGTATTACCATCATACTTCTCAATTTACAATTCCAGACAGTTCCCAATCCTTTGCACCTAACCTGCTACCTTTCTTGCTTCAATTGTTCTGGCTTCCTTCTTCTCTCCTCAACCATTATCCATTAATTTATCATAAGATAATAATACATATGAACCACATCAAATTTTCCAATATATATATATATATATATATATATATATATATATATATATATGTATATATATACATTCATATATATATATATATATATATATATATATATATATATATATATATATATATATATATATATATATATATATATATATATATATATATACACGCATTATGTGCACTTGAAATGTCCACACAGTTTTGGGAATGGGTGAAAAGACCAATTTTGTTAGTTCAAAGACTGCATGACTACGAATGAGCTTTACTTGAATGAACCTTGCGAAAGTGGTGTTAACAATCCAAGAATGGAAAAGAGCGATAGTGAAAGAGAATGTTTCAGGAGAGTCTGATGTTGTTCCCTGGTTGGTTCAGAGGACATGGAAGGGGTCGTTGTGCTAGGTGAATAGAATACAAGTGCAGGTAACCTAGAAAAAATGTTAACAACTAAGGAGTTACTGAAATAAATGGGAATGGAAAGAGGCTTGTGAAAATGTCTTTAGAAAAATTACTTGACTGTTGGAAATACTTAGTTTCCTGAAAAAAGGTGTTTATATGGATATGTGGAAAAAGAAAATACAAGGGAAAAAAATTGCTAACTTTTCTGCTATTTCAGAGTATATGGAATAGCAAGTTGATTGGTTTAATGCTACAAGAAGGAATGGAAGGAGGTATGTCTGATAATTTTTTGGTTAAAGCAAAGGCTCACACAGGAAGACAGGAGAATGTGGTGACAAATGTGATTAAAGTAAGTGAATTGGTAAAGAAGGAAGAGTCAAGAACACATATGGAGAAAATGGGTGACGTGTGGAACAAGGTGTAAGGAGTTGATTAGGTGTAGAAGGTTCTTGTCTGCCAGAATCGACTTTTCAGCGTGACCTCTTTGGTATGGCGAATTAACGACACAAAGCCGTTTCCCTATATTCAATATCACAAGGCCTCTTATGACTATCTTCAAACCAGCTTTACTTCAACATTCATACTGCATAAGTGAGAAACACAAACGGATAGTGACTTAATCTCAAAAAATGCTTTTTACATAACAGTACTGTACATGATAATGACCTTTGATATGTGGTAGCCCTTGCACTGGCAAGATGTGCATAAAATATCAATAGAAGTTTAATGTAAAAATAGTACTTAATTTGCACTGTTGCCAAACAGGCCTACAATGGACATAATTAGATTTCTTCAACATTCTTCAGCGATAATATTGCAGAGCTTTATACTTTAAATTGTCCTCGAAAGAACCGCAGAAAAGATTCATTGATGGATGCTGTCATCTTTGCTATGAAGAAAACTTAACCTATTCATCACCAACAAGGGCTTAGGTGTTTAATATAAGTACTGTACTTCAATCTACGCAAACTATAACTATGATATATATTTGAATCTAATGCATTTTCCATAAAGTATGGCTAATCAAACTATTCACAAAATAAAAATATAAAATTGTTACACTGAATCTCAAGGTAGTCTGACAAATACAAAAGACATAAATTAAAGCTTAAAACAATACTGTCGGTTTTTAATATAAACTAGATTCATGTTTCATAATGATATGATACGTCCCAAACTTAACCAGACAATGTTATATTAATAATTTATGCACTAGGGCGCGTACACACATCGAGGATTCACATCACATATATCTTGTCCGGGCAGAAGACTGACATCATAACAAATTCACCAGTTCTCCATTCTTCCGCCTTCTGGGCTCGTTTTTACCTACAGAAAACCTGAAAATAATGGGACGTTATATTTGCTCTTCAATTTTTCACATCTTTAATAACTAAATCCGAAAAAAAATATATTATTTTCCTTAATAATTGTTACATTAAACTCCATTAAATCACTTTGTAAAAGTTAATACAATTAAATGTAGAGATAGTACTTCCATGTCAAGATTCTAGAACATTCTAGAGGTAAGAAATCACATAAAATGAAGTAATATGACATGAACAGGCAATATTAATTTTGTACAATATTTTACATTCATGAATACTAAAAACAAGACCTAGTTTTGTGGTGAAACTAGTTATAATTTGATATCAAGTGCCATAACAGAACCGATTCATAAAGTAGTCTATATCGGCAAAAAACTTTTTCCATGAATAAATTTTGTTTACTTTTTAGGAAAAGGAAACACCGAAAACTTTAGGCATGCGTAAACATGATTACCAATAAAATAAAAGGTTTTCAATATATTAAAAGATCACACTGGCACCTGCTGTGTCTTATGATTGTAAGGAGTTTGCAAAAGTTTACAATGGAATCGCGGTAACATTAGGGAATCCTTTGAGGTATGAGCAGGTGTGATATGATAGTTGACCAGGCGTGTCTGAATAAGGGAAAGGTTCTCAAGGAATGGGAACGAAAAATAACCTTTCCATTGTATATAGGTATAATTGATATACAGGACAGTGATATCATAGAGACATCATTACTTAGTCTACCGGAGAAGATCTGGTAAGGTATTTAGGAACAATAAGAATGTAGACAAGAAAGAGTGTGCGTGGATTATATTTTCTATCATCATATAATCAAGAAAAAAAATTGAAAGGAAATGAAAAAGCTTTTTGTGGCAGAGATGGCCCTACAAGATCTTAATAGAATCAACAGAGGCAATGTGAAGATTGTGGATATAGTTTGTTGTAGATGTTAGATTGTTTAGAGCAATTAAAGGTTTTTATGCTGGAAGCAAAGCATTTGTTACTTTAGGTAGGCAGGGAATGCCTGGTTCTATGTGTGGTTTTTGAATGGAGTGATACTAGGGCTCACAGTAATATTTGTTAGTTGTGGAATTATGAGTGGAGTTTTAGATGGTTTAAGTTTGCAGATGTTGATATGCTAAATATGGAGAGTAGGGGGAAATTGCAGAAACTAGTAAAAGAGGTAGGAAGTATTTGCTTTGCTTTTATATCAAATAACTAACTGAATAATAGCAGTCAAGCTTTAACAATGACGACACTCAAAGTTCCCCAGTAGAATATAAATGTTGAGTGACTACTCCCGTCTTTTTGTGCATTGATATACCTCACCTGGTCGATTTTGTCGATGAGGAAGAGGGACTATGTGCCCGCCCTGTGAAACTATTAATATGAAATAAAGGCTTGGCTCTGGAATAGAAATCAGAAGATGGAACAATAGATGTTAGCAGGGATGTTGAGAGATTGAAATAGGATGATTATAAAATGATAAAAGAGCAGAGCCACAGAATATATGAGTAAGGAAACGTAACGTCTTGTGTGTTAAAGAATATAAAAATATTAAGCATATGTTGCATGCAGCCAATGAAAGAACGTGTGAAGGGATTCTTTGGCTGATTGCCTACCATATGTGGTGTAAGACAAATCTATTGTGTTGGAAATCTCAATGTACAAAGAAATGATGGAAACATTGTAATAGGAGAACAGTTAGTTCAAGAGTATTTAGAGGTGGTTTGGCCAGGTAAATGTAATGAACAAGAAGGGAGTAGTGAAAAGGGTACATTATTTAGAAGAGCTAGGGGGCTGGAGGGGAAAAATTTCTTCGAGTAGTTTCATATAATGGAAAATCCTTGATATCAAGGAAAAGCAAGAGTTCGTGCAAAATAAGGGCGAGTTCTACATAGTATGCTATGATGTGACA
>NC_090738.1:15750691-15770691 GCF_036898095.1 Palaemon carinicauda | reverse complement strand
GTGGTCCTTTTCGGTAAGTTTCATTAAGCGTTTCGCCACACTTCCTTTATAGGGGAGAGGAAGTGCGGGCGTTGTAGAGGTCCACGTGAAGTTCGCGAAGTAAGCTCGTTCTCTGATGATTGTCCGTAGGCCAGTCACCATGGAATTCGGGGAAGTCCCGATACAGCCATCTGCTGCGACGAAGATGTGGCTGAATGATGTGGATCCGTCAGGGCATGATACATTGAAGCCGTCCTTGTCGTATCGTATCCACGAGCCATTATTTAGTCTGCAATTGAATTCTTTATTGTCAAAGGGATAAAGCTTATCCAGACAACTTTCACTTGTATGGGAGAGAGCACCGTCTAGCACTATACCTAACTCGCATGAATCCATCAAGTTTTTACGGAATTCAAATGAGTCAGCTGTACATATTTTTCTATCCATTGCGTCTGAACAGTGAGTTAATTGATTTAAGTCTTTAATGACCGTATATGTTTCCTTGTCTGGGGAAATCAATATGTGTCCTGTCAAACTGGATATTACTGGATTTGAGTGATTCGTCATGAAAGTCGGAAATGGTGATATCCTGTAAGATTGCCAGGCATCAGAAGAATCAAAGGGAATTGTAATCCTAACCTTGTTATTATCTACGTTTACTGTAATTAGGCTGTAATAAAATTCTAACCTATGTTCGTCTAACAAAGGAACATAGCCTAGTTTATCCCTAGTGTTCTCCAGAACTAATTTTAAGTAACGTATAGGCAACAAATGGGGCGACAATACACCTTTAGTTGCTAACGTGATAGCTTCTACATAATCCTTGGATTTCTCAATGAAATGTGCAATTCTGTTATGTATGTGATCTATCTTTGAATCATAATACGTTAATGTTGCTAACAAATCCTGTACTTCCATAATTTGAACGATATTATCTGAATGTTCATTTAACAAATCCATAATTTTATTGATTGAAGCTAACTGATCCCTTAGTTCTGACATAATCAATTCATCTTTATGAGTCAAGAACTCAATTTTCTTATTTTGATTACTAATTTTAAGACGATTGGAAAGTCCTAAACCTAAACTTGCAACAGACCCAAAGATGCTTAATGCAGCATAAATGAACGGATTCCGTCTTTCTTTTTGTTCGTGTCCTACAGTCCACATCAAAAGGTCATAAGCCAAAGATCCTGTCTCTCCAGTCTTATTTTTCAAGTCATCAGATAGCATCTCTGCAACTTTTAATGTTGATCCAAGCAAACTCTTAGTAGTCAAATGAAAATGTCTCCTATGCAACTCATCCAATGATGCAGAAAACCTTGAAATGGCGGTTCTTAAGCTAGTGACATCATTCTCTTGAAGAAAAATTGCTTGCATATGCACTTCGACAATTACGTTGGTTGATGTAATAAAAATGTCTTCTTGTCTTTCAACTATATTGCCATATTTAAAATATATATTCTTAGTCTTAGAACTCATCCCACCGCTGCCACCATTTATTGGTGTGCTACTGTCTTAAGCACACATTTGAGTATGAGTTGTTTTCAGATGTATTTAAATGGTTTATTGAACACATCTTAGTGGTTTTTAAGTTTTATTGTATATAAACAACTGAGTTAAACATCTCCATCACTGGAGGAAGCCAAAGATCCTGTCTCTCCAGTCTTATTTTTCAAGTCATCAGATAGCATCTCTGCAACTTTTAATGTTGATCCAAGCAAACTCTTAGTAGTCAAATGAAAATGTCTCCTATGCAACTCATCCAATGATGCAGAAAACCTTGAAATGGCGGTTCTTAAGCTAGTGACATCATTCTCTTGAAGAAAAATTGCTTGCATATGCACTTCGACAATTACGTTGGTTGATGTAATAAAAATGTCTTCTTGTCTTTCAACTATATTGCCATATTTAAAATATATATTCTTAGTCTTAGAACTCATCCCATACGAAAAAAATGTCTGAGCGAACAATATCACTCCCAACAACAAAAAATTCATCTTGGAAACCTGTAACGAGAAAAAATATATGTAATTACTCCTGTATTAAAAAGAAAACTTTTTAGTTACAAAAATTAAAATTTTTCCTCACTTCTTTTTAATTTCTTATGTGAGACAATGGTACTATTCTCTCATCCGTGGGTTGGGCTACGTTTTGAATTCTAAACCTATTGGCCGTTAATGTTTCCAAAATGTTAAATGGGCCTTCAAACTTAGGTGTTAGTTTATAGTTGAGCCCTTTTCTGACATTGATTTGAATATAGATGTTATCACCCACGGTATATGTTTTAGTTGGTTTCGCTATTTTATCATGATTCCTTTTCATTATGATTTGTGATTCTTCTAAATTCTTTCGAAGGATATCATATCGACTTATACTTGCATTTATACATTCTTTTAAAGGATTTGATAGATTAGTTGTAGGCGTTAATACATGGAAAGGTGTTCTAACTGGGGTACCATACAATGCTTCATGCGGTGACATTTTAATTGATATATGATATGAATGATTCAGAGTACTCAGTGCCGCCGGTATTGCAATATCCCAGTTGGGGTCTGATCCCCCTAGTGTTACCCTTAATATATTTAATATCTTCCTATTTGCTCTTTCCACTAGCCCATTCGACTCTGGGTGATATATCATGGTATTAACCTTCTTTATGTTGAGGAATTCACACAATGAGATAAGAAAGTGATTATTAAATTCACCACCCGAGTCTGAGATTATCATGTGTGGAATTCCATGTTTACAAATGTAACACTCGTAAAACTTCCTAGCGCATTCAATCGCAGTTTTAGTTTTAAGCGCTATTAGTTCTGTATATCGAGTTAAAGCATCTATAATTACTAAGAGGTGCTTATTCCCTCTGTCTGACTCGTAAAATCCTGTTAACAAATCTAAATGTATTCTTTCAAAGGGTTGATTGGGAACAGGATAAGCTCCTAAGCTAACAGGTGTTTTCGTATGCCCTTTGTTTTCCTGACATGTGCGACAATTAGCTATGTGTCTTTTTATATCTGTAAGCATTGTATGCCAATAAAACAATGATTTGGCTTTCTGTGACATTAATGAGAACCCAGGGTGTCCATGTAATGGATTTGAATGCAACCAATTCAGGACAGTGGAAACAAGTGAGTTTGGTACTACTACCTGGTCGTTAGTTACATGTGGTGTATTGCGGGTTTTCCTTGTCACAGTCCTACACAGAATATTATCTTTGATTACATAATTCTGCTGCTTATACTTTATATATTCTTTTTCTTTATGATTGCCTTTCAAAGCATTTATAATTGTTTCTATTTTCTGATCTTTTCTTTGCTCAGTCTGTAACAATTCAGCACTCCAGCCTAAATCTTCTTGTTCAGATATTGTTTTTACAATAGGCATGGATGTTGATATATCTATTAATTCAGCTAAAGACTCCGTACAAGATGACACGGGGTTGCGTGATAATGCATCCGCAATGATATTTGCTTTCCCAGGTAAATACCCGATTCTTGCGCCAAAATCTTGAATGATTAAATGCCACCGAGTTCGTTTAGGGCTGTGATTGAAGCCTTTAAAGAACTCTGTTAGTGGTTTATGGTCAGTAAGAACCTTAACGGGATAACCGTAAATTATGAACTTAAAATGCACTAGCGAATTAACAATAGCTAGTCCTTCCTTGTCTATTACTGCATACTTACTTTCGGAAGTTCTCAATTTTCGAGAATAGAAAGCTATCGGGAAAAACTGTTTATCATATTGCTGAAGCAATACCCCTCCTACTCCTAAGTCTGAGGCGTCTGTTGCAATGAAGAATTCCTTACCGAAGTCAGGAAATTTTAAGATAGGAGAACTACACAGTTCATCTTTCAAAGTATTAAACGCCTGTTGATGTTGCTCAGACCATATGAAATCTACGCCCTTCTTCGTAAGATCAGTTAAAGGAGCGGCTATTATTGAATAGTTGCGTATAAAACGCCTGTAATATCCACTACAACCCAGAAATTGCTGTATTCCCTTGACATTAGTAGGTATGGGAAAATTACGTATAGCCGACACCTTATCATGGACTACTTTAAGACCTTGGCTTGACACCATGAAACCCAAATATATCAATTCTGTTTTGAAAAATTCACACTTACTAATCTTTACCCTTAAGTTATGTTGTCTTAATCTCTGTAGTACTAGTTCTAACTTACGTAGATGTTCCTCTAAGGTGTTGGAAAAGATTACAAGATCATCCATATAGGCATGCAATATATCCCCTAACAAGTCTCCAAACACTATGTTAATCATTCTTGTAAATGTTATAGGAGCACAACGTAAACCAAAAGGCATCCGTAAAAATTCATAATGTCCCCTGGCTGTGCTGAAGGCTGTGTATGGGATACTATCTTCTTCTAATGATATCTGGTGAAAGCCTTTAAGTAAGTCCAAACTGGTAAAATATTTATTCTGACCTAACAAAGACAAAATATCGTCAGTACATGGCACTGGGAATCGATCAGGGATCGTTTCCTCGTTTAGACGACGAAAGTCGACGCAGATACGCCATGTTCGATCTTTTTTCGGTACAACTATTAAAGGAAAATTATAAGGGCTATTTGATTTTCTAATGACTCCTTCCTCTAACATTTTACCTACTTCATCATTTATTTCATTCTGGAATTTCATAGGGAGTCTGTACGAGGGTACATATATAATTTTCTGTTTGTCTTTTAACCTTATTTGATGCTCGATCACATCTGTTTTCCCTAAGGATCCATCCGTAGTGGAAAAGACATCTGTATATTTATTTAAAAGTTCAAAAATTTTCTGCTGAATTTCTTCGTCTTGAATGTCCTTACTGATTTTATTTTTAATAGATCGTAAAAGGGATTCATCCGCAACTGATTGAGAGTGATTGATTTCAGCAACGGTAAGAATACGATGTTTATAAACTTCTACATCCAAGATATGTTGATTTTTGTGAATTACTAAAGTGTTATTTAAATGATTACAGACTTCGATATTACATTGCTGATGTGAGCCTACTGTATAAATAGCTTGTGTGACAGACAATCCGTTGGTTTTCAAAGTATCGGAAAGGATTAATATTTCAGATCCCGGTAGTGTTTTCTTTATTTGCACTATTAAATTCGAAGGTATGTTTGGTTCGATATATTGCGTGCAAGATGATATTACGGGTGAACGAGAATTCTGCTGGGTCGCGTGTATTATTTCTTTACTAGTGAGACAAGTTATTGGTTCTTCAACGTACGTTACGGTTACATTTGTCGTCTCCTTTTTATCCAAAACTGACTTTAAAGTATTAGAAGACTTATAGAATTTCCCTTTGATATACACGCCGTGCTTTGCAGGAGCTAAGATAATGTTTTGATTTCCCATAGATGGGTATCCTATAATTACAGCTGGATACATATTAATGTTTTTCACAACAACAAATGTATCGGCAAACGTGCGATTACCGACTCTGAACTGAATATGAGTTATGCCTATGACGTTTAATTCATTATTTCCTATACCTGAAAGTCTGATTCCTGATTTTTCAATCGGAAAGTTCGAAAACAACAAATGATGCGTCTTCAAATCCATAATATTACGTGGACTACCAGAGTCAAAAAATAACGTAAAGGATTTGTGTTCTAAATTTACAGCATATAAGGTTGGCCGTAACTCATTTTGGCTTATTATTGTATGAATTCGTTGCAAATCTACGGGAGCATGCACTGTTTTACTTAATTCGGCCGTGTGTTTCATAGGAAAATCTATTGTCTCACAATTATCTGATAAAACATTAAATTGATTATTCAATACTATTGATGTTGACATAAATGACCTTGACCCAACATCACTCTCTTCCCCTCTAGAGTTAACTATGTGGTATTTGCTTTGCTCTGCACATTCTGAAAATTAGGCTGACTTTGCGAGGTCTGGTTTGACGGCCCAGGCTCAGCGATATTTGAAGAAGTGTTTGTTTGTTTCGGACTCTGAACTGCATTGACATTTTGTTGTTTCTTCTTATTGTTAAAATGAGGATTTTTCTTTTTATTTCCATATGGAACTGACTGTGGAATTGACTGTGTATTTCTAGGATATTGTTGTGTCTTACGCGCGTAACATTGACTATAAGAATGTGATCCTGTGTTGTGAACTGAACAAAATTTCGTTCTACAGTCTGCGCTTATGTGACCTTGACGTTTGCAGTTGTAACACGTCACTCCCGCTACTGGATTATTAATTACGTTCACTGTTTGTGGTTTTGTTTCATTCTTAGCAAAAACTTGAGTTAACACGGGATCGAGATCTGGACACTTGGACATGTGCTTCTTTATCTGTTTATAGACATCCAATTCCGTACTTGCAGGCATTAACTTCTTATCAAAGCACCGCACTAAAGCTTCAGGCAACATAAGTGTCATGCAAGTTAAATACATTAATCGTAAAAAATCTTTCACGGAGATATTATCGTTAGTAACCCAAGTGGAATTACCTAAAATGTCCTGATATTCGTTAAGCCTATCAGCTATGAGAGCTGCTCTCTCAACAACATTAAGCCGATTCATAGTGGCTTGATTAAGTGTATTTCGTAACGTTAACACTACATCCAAAGCTTCCTCACCCCCATAGATCGCGCGTAACCTAACTTTGAAATCATCCCAAGTAACTGCTTCCTGAAATGAAACACCTCTTAAATACGCACTCGCATCCCCCTTAGAAAAATCTATAAAACTTTTAGCTTCTTGTAATTGTACAAAAGGATCTACGATTTGTTTGGCATTTAAATGGGCATCAACGGATGAAATCCATGACTCCACATTTTGTGGCAAGAACCCGTTGACACGGCCTTGAAAAGGAAGGATTGCTGACCTGGCATTTACAAGCGTCACAATTGGAGGAGGATTAGCCTGGCCTACACCACTAGGTCCAGGGGTAGGGCTGACAGGAGGAGCCATGACTGCTGTATTCTTTTTTTTTCTATCTCTTTGACCCCTTTCAATCCTATCAAAATATCTATATGAGTACAGACGCCCACTGCGTAAACGCATATGTATAATAAAATTCCCCCAACAATGTTACTAATCCCAATACATTTCCCCCCAAGAGTTTATGAAAGAAAAAGGAATTAGCACAAAGAAAGAAAAATTCTAAATGAGAATTCGGAGTTTCTTATAACAAAGTTTAGGAATTCACTCACCCCAGTAATAATTGACTAACGACTTGTGATAACTACACTTCACTGCACAAACTGAAATGAATACAAAATCTTTGTACTTAGCTTATATATGAAGTCGAGTCGTCTCTCTCTCTCTCTCTCTTGATGTTTTGTTAGCGATGTCTCGTTCTAGTTTCTTGTAGAATGTAGGTCTTCCTGGATATGTTTTGCAATAGTTGAATGCCAGTCCTTGGGTTTCCTAGGATGTTGATTGAAGATTCTATTTGTATACTAACATATGTTGGTGTTAGCATTTCCGTTGGACTTAGTCAAAATTGTAGATTTTTGTAGATAGTTCTGAGTTCTTGAAGATCTTTATCAGGTATTACAGCTTTTATTTTGAAGTCTTGAAGATCATTCTTTGGTTTTACAGCTTTTATGTTGAAGTCTTGAAGATATATCTCTGGTTTTACAGCTATTTATTTTGAAGTCTTGAAGATATTTCTCTAATTCTTAGAGTTTAATCGCTGTCTTTGAGTTTAATCGCTGCCACCATTTATTGGTGTGCTACTGTCTTAAGCACACATTTGAGTATGAGTTGTTTTCAGATGTATTTAAATGGTTTATTGAACACATCTTAGTGGTTTTTAAGTTTTATTGTATATAAACAACTGAGTTAAACATCTCCATCACTGGAGGAAGCTGTGTTGGTCCACATGACCAATTCTGGTGAAGTTTAGATAAGAACTGAATAAACTATCGATATCACAGATATCGTATGCTTGCTTTAATTTAGCCACGTGACGGAATCGGAAGACACCTGCATCCGGTGACGTCACAAACTTTCACACGAAGAGACAATGTGTTGACACTAAGAAAGAATGACAACTTAGCATCTTACATCCTGTATACAATTTGAGTTGACCATAGCAAATCTCACGGCCAGCTCTTCCAACCAACATGACATATTACGTCATTTGTTTTAAACATGTAATATTACTATTCTAATCATTACATATATATATATATATATATATATATATATATATATATATATATATATATATATATATATATATATATATATATATATATATAAGGTATACTACTCACTACATCCTAGGCTCAAGAACCATATTATTGTATGGTAGAAGAATTCTCATAAACTCACGACTCAATTACCTTGATACTTTCTCTCGACGTCAGTAACTCGGGAAAGTTGGTCAGTTCGCCGTCCGTTCACTGTCAATTATTCTTCCAGAACGAGGGAAACAAACTCCGTCTTTTTCCAGAGCAAGTAAAGCGGATGCTTATGACCACAGCGAATTAGAAATTATATAGACAAAAAGAGATAACGTTTCTACGAGAAATTGTCTTTCTTTATTTATTGTTTACTCTGCAAACTTGAGTAGAAGCCCTTGATCAGAGAAGCTGGATGGATGAAAGTTATTATCGTTATCATCATAAAAGGGTCTTACTATTATCCAAATATTCAATGTGTTTTTATCTTGTATTTTTTTGTGGTGCATAGCAGTTTTTCCTGTTTCCAATCTCGTAACTTGTTATTTCTTTTAGGTTGGATTACTTTTGTTATTTATAAGTTATTTTGGGAGAAACAAAACAAAAGAAAATGGCCTAAGAAGCAAGACAAATGTTGTCACTGTAGATTATTCTACTTATTGACTCATCGTTTTGTTTATTTTCTGGCGTTCTGTTTTCACTTACGTGAATAGGTGCAGTGTGATATTTGAACTAGTGTATATTTTTCATATATTTATCAACCTTGAATGCGCTTAATTTTTATTCATTCATGTTGTCTGAAAATGTGAAAAAAAAGAAGAAAGAGAGACCACCGAAGATCCAATGGCCCAAGAAGGAATACAAAGACTAGGATAAGTCAACATTAGAGATACTCAACATTACACCAGTTGACCTTTTTAGAAACCTTTGCTAAAAACTGCATGATCTAGAGAACCATTGTTAACAACCGGTAAGTGCTCCTAAGCAGCGTCTCACGACGAATATCACCTTAAAAGCGAGTCAATGGCATGCTAGACAAGAGGTCCCCACAAATCTTCATTTGACATATTTTTACATATGGCAAGGTTCACTATTCTAAGATTGTCCATAGCAATGCACACAGATGGTGAGAATAATGAAACCATGTCTGAGAACTATTCATAATATGCTCATTCTCTACTGAGGAACTTCAAATATTGCCCCCAGTAAGAAAAGATTTTCATGAGTAATTAGTTGGATTTTAGTGGTCAGTCATAGGGAGGTGTTCTGCAAAAGCGTGGTCCTCTGCCTGCCAAAAGTCTGAAGAGCCTTATTTATTTACATTGACAATCTCATTAGTTGATGAAACAGTGCTACTAAAGCATTTGAAAATGACACCACTCACATTGTGTATCTTTAACATGAACTGATAGAGTTACTAGAAAATTACAGTCAGAAAGAATAGACCAAGACATTCAACATACCATCCACGGGATAAAGAATTTGCACAAGAATAATAAATAAAAATAGCAATACCAGACATTCCTAAAAAAACCATTGGAGGCATCATAACCTAAACAAACCAAGCTTAACTTAATTAGCTAAGGATAACTGGTGTGCCCCATGATCTTCTGCGCAGCCTGTATAACTCTTGATTTGCATGGTCACCGAGTCTTCATTATAGGACAGAGCAAACTAGAAATATCAGAGTTTTTTCAAACTGCAATGTCGGTGTTCTTGATTATTATAACATATGACAAATTCTAGTGGAAATAAATAAAGTCAAATTAAGCTTATTTAATGATGTAATTTCATCTAATATTTATAGATTGTTAATGATGATGTCATTGAAAGTTCCTCACTAGATGTTAAAAAAAGTTTGAATACATTTCAGATGTAGTGCCAATACATCCATTATCTCGCTAGGCCTATCTTCAACTTGCTTACCTTACAACATGTTGGACATACAGATGAATATTTGGGCATATGCAGACTTCTCTTCTGCGATATTGCTGCCCCCCTTTTTAAGGTGGGATACATCAAGCGACCCTGCTCCAGAGTGGGGACCCTGTTGTTAGCACACTTTTTCCAAACCATACAGTTACTAGCAAGGGTTTCCAGGTTAGTTGGTGGAATGTTGCCTTCATTTAAGGTTGACTTGGCTTGATCTTATTACCTCTTACTTTTCAAAAAAAAGGTGTCATAGGAGTTGGGATATTTGGGCTCCAATGCTAGCATGGACCGTCTCTAAAAAGATGTTAGATGTAGTGGGAATAAGTTTCAGACATGAAAAAATACTCCCGCCATCTGCATGCATCGATATGGCTCTCACAGCTAATCTTGGACTTTCATATTCTGCCACATGACGAACATCCCTAAAGAGAAATCAGGGGCCTATTTCCTGGCATTTTAAAGAAGCCTTTTCATAGTGAGAGGCGCAGTGCAATCATGCTTCAGGGCAGTGACCCCATTGTTAACACTAATTTTTTACACCAATCTCTAGAAGGGTTTTCAGGTTAATTGGTGGAATCTTACATATCCTCAAGGTTGACGAAGCCTGGTCTTTGAATTCCATTTTAGAGCAGCCAGGTCTTTTGTGTGTATTTTCTATTTATTGATATAGAATTAGTTTTGGGAGCCATTCTTCAGGCATATGAATTATGTGACCTAGCCAGCACAGTTAGTACTAGGTGAGCATGGCTTCTATGCTTGTGCATTCCGTTTACTCCAGAATATTTGCATGTGGAATTCAATCTCTCCAGGTGAGGGCCATAATTTTCTGAAAACTGGAAATATGAAAATCTATTTTATTGGGATGGAGTGGATATAGAAACCCGGCCTCTTTACTAGAGAGAAGAGTTAGGATACATACTGCTTTTTATACATCATGTACTTGGATCCAGGCATTGATCTTATGGTTTTTCTACCTTCGGGTAGGTTTCCAAGTATTTTGATCTTAATAGCAAAACTCACATAGTGAATCCTAACGAATACCTTCACACTAAATGCTAAGGCAAATGCAAGAAAAATAGAACATAAGGAAGATACTTGCAACATATGTAGTTCAAAGCAAATTTCTTCGAACAATTCATCTCTATTATCAGCGTAAGAGATAAAGTCAGTACTGGTGTCTTGGAATCCTCTTCGTTCCTTGTGGGAAGGAAAGTATCTTAGGGTGATGTTCTGGCCCCTGCCCTTTTCAATCTGTTCATAACTCGAATAATGTCTTAATTACAGCGAATATTTAAAGAAGATGGTGCCCAAATAGACTACAGAATTGATGGTAGCTTTTCAACACCAAATAGTTATATGATCATACAAATAATCTTCATGATATTTGGTTGTATTACGATATGATGATGACATATTGCCATATTGGCATAACCCTCTGAGTTAATGTGACACATATAGACACAATTTCTTCAATATATAGAGCAATTGTTTTAAAAATGCAAGAAAAATAGAATTCATCATGCAACAAACCACACTAAATCAGAATGTGACTGTCTTCACTGTTGATGATGCACAAATGCAGGTGGTGCCATTTTTTCAAGTATATTGGTAGCATTATTTCTTCCACCACTAAGATCAACGAAGGTACGCTGCGTAGGCTTATGACCAAAATAATCACTTGAAAACGACAATCAAAATCCAATTATGTAAAGCAGTAAGTACCTCAATTCTTGATGGTGCAAAGGTCTGCAACTAGAACATTTTCATGTGTCTAGCTGCAAAAAGTTATGGGCATCACCAAACACTAATAATGCTGACTTGATCATGTGATCCATAGGTCTAAAAAAAGGGTACTGAAACAAATTTTATACAGACAACTAAAATAGCCACTGAAGACCTGATGGCCATGAGAAAAAAAAAACAAAAAAAAAAAAGCAATGCCAAGTCAACTTAAGATCAATTCAAAATTCCACAATCTATCCTTGAAACCATTGCCTAAGACCTTTTGGTTTAGAGAATGGGTGTAAACAGTGGAGTCACGGCCCAGGAGCAGGTTAGCATTGCGCATCTCACTTTGATAAAGAAGGAGCGACATACCAGAAAAGAGTTCCCCTCATCTCCAACTCCAAATCCTTTTTTCCGATGTCTGACATATGGCAAGGTATGCAAAACTAAAATTGACATAGTGTGCCATAGCAATGAGCATGGATAGTGAGAACTAATTACACTACATTTAATATATATTGAGGAACTATAAATTACATCATTGGTGATGATGGATTATATTAGATTAGCTGCTATCCTGGAAAATTATTTTGTATGACAAGATCAAGCATAAGCTAATTTGCATCAAGGAATACAGAATGCTACAAAAAGTCAGACATATTTCGTCTAGTGTCACGGCCCTGCACCTTGGGTCCTCCCTTACCCCAGAAGCCAGGTGGGATAATTGTGACCAGCCACGTGTTTCAGCCCTGGGCTTTGATCCCGGTTCAACTGGTTTTTTGAGGAGGGATGCGTTGGTATCCTCATTCTCAAAAAAAGGTATCTCAAAGGTAGCTTTGTCACTTCGGAACTTATCGGTGTAAGGTTCAGCAAATAAGGTCCCTGCATATGCCTAGATCCTGATCAGAACCATTCCAGATCTATGCGCTCTGTTCGAAGTTACCTTCCAACACCTGTGGGATCACAGGGATGGTTATGCCCTTCCTTCATTCAATCCTGTTTCATCTACTAATCTATAAAATGGTTATTACAACAGGACTCAGGTGATCCTCAGTGCTCCCAGATGACTTCATACCATAAGGTATTCTGTTATGCCCCATCGACCTACCAAAAGAACTCCCAATGTCCCCCCCTTTCTTAGGGAAATTGGTCCATCCTCTGTGATTAATGTCATAAAAAGGATTCTTTTCCAGTCGTATCATCTCTAGAAAAGATGAAAAAATTTCACCATGTTCTTTCACCGAGAGAAGCTCCTCTTATTCATTACTGTCAAGGCTGCCATTCAGCCTTAAGCATGGACTGTCTTTTGACGGAAGAAGATAGACATCTCCTCCACATGGGAGTTGTTTATGCTCATAAGGCGCTTCTAACAGTAACTTCGAGAAGACCATCAGTCAAGGTTTTGACTTTCAAGAGTGTCTCAGCTACTTAGGCGAAGAGTTTAAGGGAGTTACACTGTCTCTCTGCCTTATTCACCGATGGTGATGGGTGGAAGGATCTCCCTCAGTTTGTTGCCAGGCTGAGTAGCCTAAACCTAGAAAAAGGTTCAAGCCCTTCTCTATCCCTTAACGTGAAGTGCCAGGTGCTATGCAGAAGAGATGATTTGGTGTCCCCTGAGGTCTTTGCAGTGCTATCTGAAGAAAACCTGACACATCAGTCCTGATTGTCAGCGACTCTTCCTTAGCACTGGCAGAAGAAAGAGGTGTCTCGAAACCTGATGCCTCTCTGACTTCATCAGATGATCTATAATGCATACACCTCGACGCTAAGAGAGTTGAGGTACAGTTGGACACAAGAGTTCCTGGCTGACCTCTCTCCAAAGAAGTGCTCCCTGTCGCACCCTTACTTCATGGTGAATAACTAAACACATAGTGTAAGAAGACATGGCAGATGTGGGGAGCTAAGCTAGACACAGGAATTCACTGTGCACTAAGGGTGAGGCTGGGGGCTCTTCTTCAGAGAAATAAGATAGAATAGTGTGTCCGCGTATTCACTTAAGCAAGATATCTCTACCCCAAGACAATGGGAGACCATGATGTAAAGGTTGTGTCACTACTCAAGACTAGCGAACAATGGTTTTGTTAAGGAGTGTCATTCTCCCAGAAAAGCTGGTTACCATAGCTAAAGAGTCTCTAATTTTACCAGGCTGAAAGTAGCTACTGAACAATTACAGTGCAGTAGTTAACTCCTTCAGCCAAGAGGAATTGTTTAGTAATTTTAGTGTTGTAAGGTATATGAGGACAGAAGAGAATGTGGAAAGAATATGCCTTCCTATTCAGTGTACGTGTAGGCAAAAGAAAAATGAGTGGTAACCAGAGAGAGGGATCCAATTTAGTAGTATCTGTCCAGTCAAAAGACCCAGTAACTCTCTGACATAGCATCCCAACGGGTGGCTGGCGGGGTGGCTAACTTACACCACGAATATGATTTTGAACATAATAACACCACACCCCAAATATTTCACTACTGTTGTGTCACCTAACTGTTTTCTGAACAAGACGCGGATTTCCGAAAGGAACTAAATTTGAGTAATCTATCACAGGAAGAAAGAGACAGTTTATGAGAAATATTGCTGTTAAAGTTGCTAATGTAACGGAGTAATTTTCTGAATGAGAATCTGGGATATCGGATTCTGGTTCTGATTTGCCTTTTCATTACTCCTTTGTTTCATACATTGTGTGGGGCTCTTCATGGAGTTTTTTGTTCCTCGTAAAGTACATATTTCAGAAATGCAGTTCCAGATTTTTATCCTTCAAATCATAGTTGATAATTAGGTCTGTGTATTAGTCTAGATATCATGTCATTTTTAGGATATGAAGAGATGTGGTGTGGTATTTTGGCGTAAATTTAATTTACCCCCAAAGCTATATACAATTTGGTCTGCAAATCTTGGTCTATATGTTATTATGTATCTATATTATGTACATTAGTGTCTTGAAAATCTCGGTCTAGATCTCTTTGCACGTCCAGACTATCCATTATACAGCGAGGTTTTGAAATCTGTGTAGTTGTTATTTTGCATCTGGGTTATGTACAGTAAGGTCTTTGAATCTTGGTTTAAATACAATTGTCCATCTAGACTATATACTGTAAGATCTGAGTATCTAGTGTTAGATGATATTGCTCGTCTATTCCATATACAATAAGGTCTATGACCTTTGAACTAGATGACAATATGCATCTGGCCTATATGCGATAGGGTCTAGATATTTGGGCCTAGATTTCATTTGTGCATCTAGATTGTAATACAGTAAGCGCTGGATACCATTGTGTATATGTGATTTTGCGTCTAAGCTATGTACAGTAAGTTCTATGTAACGATACCATATACAGTAAGCTCTGAAAATATTTGTATATTTGTTATTTTGCATCCAAGAACAGTATAGTAAGGTTTTGAAATCTTGGTCTAGACGTTATTGTCTGTTTGTGTGTGAATGTGTAAGAGAAGGTGTTAGTATGTGTCCAATGTTATACACAGACTCATAACTGTAATTTTTCTGTTTATGCATCTTTAAACAGCCCAAATCAATATCATCCCGTTCAAGTCACACAAAATAAAAAAGAAACGAAGAATTAAACTTTGCAGCAACTGTTGTTTGAGAAATTCCAGGAGAAAATTCTAATGGGAAATTTGGAAGTAAATGGTAAAAAATAGTTCTATTTCATCCTCAAACAAGTTGCAAAAGAATATGAATTGCCTCTGAGAGAGAGAGAGAGAGAGAGAGAGAGAGAGAGAGAGAGAGAGAGAGAGAGAGAGAGATGTAATCTCACAATGCTGATAATCAATGCTAAAGTTTTGTCGAGGAAATTTCTAGATTTTAGCAGCAAGTTGTAGATAAAACAAGAAATTGATATCTATTTTTCTACAATATCTTTATATCTTCCATCAAAGGATGATTGTTTTAAGGATGATTCATATCGATGTATACATAAATACTGATGCATATAAATATATATATATATATATATATATATATATATATATATATATATATATATATATATATATATATATACATATATATATATTTATATATATATATATATATATATATATATATATATATATATATATATATATATATATATCTCCATCGGCCTCTCCCCTATATATATATATATATATATATATATATATATATATATATATATATATATATATATATATGTGTGTGTGTGTATATATATACATATATGTATATATATATATATGTATATATATATATATATATATATAATCTATGTATGGGTTTATGCATACATTTGTGTATATATGTAAATAAGAAGAAGAAGAGTAAGAGGAAGAAGAAGAAGAAGAAGAGAGGAAAAAGGAGAGAGAGAGAGAGAGAGAGAGAGAGAGAGAGAGAGAGAGAGAGAGAGAGAGAGTATCTGATAATACAAAATAATCATTTATGGTTGTTTCCAATTCCCAATCGATTCCACCCTCTGTTTCCTTTTTAACATTCTAAAACCGTAATTTTCAAATCAAACAATTAAAAAAAATTATATATAAAATAAGAAGAAAGTATCACGAAACAAATAATTCAAGTTGTATGGTTCATTGTCGCCATATTAACAGACACTTTTTTTTTTCTCAGAAAGATCACCTTATTCTTTGCCCTTCAGATCGTAAATAGGACGAACAAATAGAGATTGATGACAGACCGCAGGAATCCTATTGACCAATCCGCTTGCAATTTGTATTCAGGTTTTGCTGCCACCTTCTACACGCCGATGATCTTTGGGGTTGTTTGAGTGATGACAGGAGTGAATATCATCAGAAGGAAATATAGGAAGAAGAGTTAGAAGATATGACGATTTAAACGCAGTGACCCTTATTCATAGCCTCTGTACCATGGTCTTCCACTGTCTTGGGTTAGAGTAGAGTACACTCGAGCACACAATTCTATCTTCTTTCTCTTCCTCTTGTTTTGTTAAAGTTGTCATGGTTTATATAGAAGATATTTATCTTGATGTCGTCATTCTTATATTTTATTTTTCCTTGTTTCCTTTCCTCACTGGGCTATATTCCCTGTTGGAGCCCCTGGCCGTATAGGTATCATTCTGCTTTTCCAACTAGGGTTGTAGCTTAGCAATTAATAATAATAATAATAATAATAATAATAATAATAATAATAATATGGTACTCATAATGAAAGCGGATGGATGTAGCCCAAAATCATTAACATACTCCGCCATTAAGTATCGTGATTAGCCACCACCTTCTCACAGATAATTCATTTATTAAGAATAACAATACTTAAACAGATTATAGGTGATTATGACTCTTGTACATTGTTCAAAGACAGCTTGCCAGGACAGATTAGCAATGAGATCATGTTTATTTGCAAGGGAAGCGAGCCACGGCAGAGCTGAGACCGTTTGAATGGAGGGAATCACAGTGCTTGTGGGCGGAGCATGATGGAATGTTTGAACAGTCTTAGCCTACTCAAATGTACATCTTTGTTTGAAATGAGACATTAAATCTTCTCTCGTTTCTTATATTCAATGGTGTTTAGAAATTGATTATATTCTTCTTCTTCGTCTTCTTATTCTTCTTCTTCTTGTTCTTCTTCTTCTATAATATTACGTTCTTCGCTACCAATATTCTACTTTTGGAGTAATCTATACGTTTCAATGTTAACGTAGGCTATTCGGCAATAAATGTAAGTTGATGTTATTCAAAATGATAACGGAAAATCTTTCTTGAATCATCTACGTAATAATTCTAATATTTCATTGTAATATTTCGTCTAAGCATTAAATAAGATTCTAAAAAATAGAATGATATGTTTGAAACATCATTTGGACGAACATGCGCTCTCTCTCCATCGACCTATTTGCTTACAATCGATCTTATTTATATATATATATATATATATATATATATATATATATATATATATATATATATATGTACATATATGTATATATATGTATGTATATATGTATATATATATATATATATATATATATATATATATATATATATATATATATATATATATATATAAACACGTAAAAAATGGATATGTTTTTATTCATATATAAATATTCATATATATACATACACACACATATATATATATAAATATATATATAAACATATATTTATATATATATATATATATATATATATATATATATATATATACAGAGAGAGAGAGAGAGAGAGAGAGAGAGAGAGAGAGAGAGAGAGAGAGAGAGAGAGAGAGAGAGAGAGAGAGAGAAATGTATGCATGCCAAAGCACACATACATTGATTCTACTTAAAATGGGCGAGAAAAACTCCCAGACATGCAAAAAAAAAATAAAAAAAATAAATAAAAAAGGGATAACGGAATAGCCATAATGCATAGCGAGAAAAAAAATAAATGTTCTATCTTTGCCTATAACTCAGAGAGAGAGAGAGAGAGAGAGAGAGAGAGAGAGAGAGAGAGAGAGAGAGAGAGAGAGAGAGAGAGAGAGAGAGAGAGAGAGAGAGAGAGAGTGTTCTTCCCTCCCGGCGAGTTAGCATCGCCTGGATATCATATGTTTGTATGCGATAATGAAAATTGCTATGATTTTAAGCGGCGTTCATTACAGCTGAAATTATTGGACAATTAGTTGCTCGCAAATTAATGTTTGGATTCGCAGAACTTCGGACCTAAAGTAACAGAATTAGAAAAACTGAAGCTGTAAGCATTTTTAGCAGAGGAGAGCGGGGGCTAATTCCAGTATACATTGCAGCTGGGGAATGTTAGTTATGCGAAATTTTATGCAACATGAGTTGCAGAGATTAGCTCTGGTTCTGCCCAAGGGATTAAATATTCATGTTCCTTAATCGTTACTTATTTTTCACTTATTCCCGATTACGTTTAAACGAGGATGCATTTTCACATCTGTTTTGCGAATTTCTTATTTCATTCTTTATGTTATCTTGATTTGGGCTTCTGTAATAGTTACTCTCATTACGTTGATATTATCTAATAAAATTTAAACTCTATTTTCTTAGATCTACCAATGTTCACATGCCCTGTATTGGATAAATTATCCCCAGCCAATTTTGAAAATGATTTATTTTCCATTTGCGTCGAAAGATAGGCAAGAAAAAAGTTGGCTGTCATAATTGGTGTAACACAAATTTTTGTTTCGTATATATATATATATATATATATATATATATATATATATATATATATATATATATTGATTAAAGTCAACTAAATAGGAAATTCCACCTTACCAGGGTGTTTATATCACGAAGGGATTAATAGTAACTTTGCTTAGCTTTAACTTAAGATTCTTCTATTCTTTGTCTCTGAAGGGATTACATTATTGCTTATGTTTTGATAGAATCAAAAGCTTTCTGATGTCTATAAATGACATATATAGAGGTTTATAATCCTCTATTTTATTTTTCCATTGGCTGGTTAAATACATGGTTATGTTTAGTTGTTGAATACCCATTTCTAGAGCAGGCTTGCTCTCTTGGTTTATTAAAGTCTACCTGTGTTTTTATTCAGCCTAATATGATCTTTGTGAATATTTTAAACATTACTGAGAATAGACTTATATGGCTGAAATTTGGCAGGTATTTTGTGTCTCCCTTCTTTGCTCTATTATGCCTTTTAATGCTTTCTTTACTTCTCCTACCGCTACGTATGGTACCGGATCGTGTGTTTCATTATTTCTATTAGTGAAGTTATTCTTTTATATACCCATTGTACAGTATTGTATAGCAATCTTCTGAAATTTTCATCCCACCATCATATATTGTAATATTTGCATTTTCATTCTTTGAAGCAAAGATATTTGGGCACCAGCCTGTTCCAATTTTTTTTTTCATTAATTTTATGGTTCTTCCTTTCTTTAGCGTTTATTCAATTTTCTTTTTGTTTATTGTTTTGGATACTTCTTCTAATTCTGTTTCATCTCTGTTGGATTATACCCTCATTTTCAATCTTTTCTTTATTAGCTTTTTGGTCTTTTCTGATAGTTCACCATGATCTTTTTGAGGAACTTTTCCACCATTTCCCTGTACTGATTAAAAAAAATGAATTACTTTTGATTTTTTCTTTACCTGCTACTATTACATCATGTAGCTAGGACTACCTATTACGTATTTTTAAACTAATTCTTCATATTTCCCATTATATATATATATATATATATATATATATATATATATATATATATACATATATATATATATATATAAATAT
>NC_090738.1:15725691-15745691 GCF_036898095.1 Palaemon carinicauda | reverse complement strand
GACTCATTAATCTTTGCTGGGAATCTCTGCTTTTTTTTTTTTTTTTTTTTAACTAGGTTGCTCATTGTGTTTTTTAATATTTGGTTTCTAGTCAAAAACATTTTCTCTTGTTGCCTACATAATTTCCTGGATTATTTTTCCACGTTTATAGTAGATTTCATCTTGTTGAAAACTGATCAATGTTTTTGGGAAATAAACGTTTCTCCAAATAAGGGGAGATTTCAAAAAACCTCTATCATAGATATTCCATTTTTTTAGACATAATAATAAAGATATTTTATTTCTAAACATTGCCATTTACTCAACTATTCGCTACAATGTTATTGAACAATGAATTACTGACTCTTTTCTTTGCTAGCGACCCCTGACCAATAACACAAAAGCTTTTAATATCTTCTCTACGTGCAAATTTTCACAGCACTTTTGACAAATTCTCTTTTTGAGCGTCTTTCTAAATTGTCCATCAAACGGGTTCTTAAATCTCCAGAGTAATAATTTCAATCCCCAGTTAAATCCCATTCCCAATAGTGACAGCAGCTATTGCTGTTTCATGTTCCCTTTAAAACTAAATAATTCTCCATCTAAAAAGCCATCTACGATTTTTTCCCCCAGGTTGATCTAAAGACTATCCTAAACATTCATGAAGATATGCTTAGCAATAAACGGGGAATTAAAGGCAGGCAACGAAGCCCTCTTTCTTTACAGGCAGTAAGCGAATATCGTGGAATTATTCTTTTATGGCAAGACATGATGGCGATGATGCCCATGGCCCTCGGACACGGCTGTCAGTGCTAGACAGGGCTGTTCAAACTATATAAGGAAGTTTTAAGAGACATTTCTTGTTGAAGTTATTCTGATTATATATGGAAGTTCACATTTCATTAGAGAGAATTTTTGGGTCCCGCGTTCTAGGACACACAAACCGGTTTTCAAATATTTCCCTGTTTAATAACGAGGCGATAGGTTTTTTCTTCCTTTGATAATGGGGATTTCTTGTTTCTCTTTGATAACAGAAAAAAGCTGGAATATTCATTAACAATAGCTAATATGTTTCCTGCTGAAATCTTATAAATTTCCTAGGAATGTGTTTGTGTGTTTTTTTTTTTTATCACTCAAACTGTTACCATTTTGTTAGGTGTACTGATACCATTTAATTAGCCACGAGAGGTTTGTGATAACTAATCATATATACACGTATGTCATCTGCTTTTACGGCCTACTCATGGAACTAGCCGTAAGACCAGCTTGTTATGAAATAGCTTCAAAATTCCGTCTTTCATAGTGCGTCAGCCTGTAGTCACGAATAGGTCCTTATAATAAATTAATCTTTCTACTCCAATAATACCATACAAAAATTTATTACTACCGAAACAATATTTGCAAAACAATTTCCATATCTGAATTAACATCGGATAAAATATATCAAACATTTAATACCATAAAAGCTGAAACTTCTCAAACATTTTATCCCACGAGAATATTGAGAGCTAAAACATTTTTCATCATAAAAATAATAGCAAGAACATTATACTCATGGAAATATCAAACTCTAAAACTATTTCCTCTTTTGACATGAAAAAACGTGCAATAACAGTTTTTTCTCACAAGAATAATAGAACCTAAAGCATTGTTTACCAGGATGATAATAAAAGCTAAAAATTACGCACTATGAAAATAATAAAATCTAAAATTCTCCTCATTTAAAATGAAAATTCTTTTATAAAAAAATTGGTTTTCATAAATGAAACATATTTTTGTGGATGTTGCTGTGTGGTCTCCAAATATATATATATATATATATATATATATATATATATATATATATATATATATATATATATATGCATATATATATATATATATATATATATATATATATATATATATATATATATATATATATATATGTATATATATATATATATATATATATATATATATATATATATATATATATATATATATATATATATATATATATATATATATGTATATTGTATACCCTGCTTTAGGGTCAGTGTATCAACGTGCAAAGCATGGACTCAATGTGTACAATAGACACCCTCATGTTCAAACAACCGCCAGGGAGCAGACCGCCAATACAACCTCCACCCATGTCAGCAACGTCGAAAACAGCCACCTCCAATCAAACACAACCCTCCACCATCCAACCACACCTTCCAGACATGCCATTCCTGAACCTTCCTCTCCACCAACTCCCCCTGAAGCATCTAAACCTAAACCTCAACGTCATCCCAAACCTCCTCCTAATGCAAAAAGATCCCAACCCATACTCCTCACACTCCCTCACCTTTAAGATTTACCTCTCCAACCAATCCTCCCACTGCCACCCAGCCAAAAAAACCTACCTCATCCTCCTCCGCACCTGTAACTCATACACCCAACATTTCCTACTCCTTAAAAGAATTCCTCAACCTACCTAGCTCCACCGTCATAAGCAAACCAAGCGCCTCACGCCCCTCCAAATGTCCTCCAATCATTGACAGCAGTGAGTACGACCTTTCTGCTTGCCCTATGGTTGCTCTGCTAGCAGCCATCAGCAATATCCTTCGCAACTTCTTGCGATCCTGCAAAATTGAATTTACACAGGAGTTTCTTGATGACTTCATGTATGACAACGCCGCCCGGGAACTAAGATCTTAATTCCCTTCATAGATCCTCCTGCAAATGAACTTAATACAACCACTTGCAACAACCAAAACACCCAAGTGAAAGTGCTCCAATGGAACGTTTGCGGACTTCGAAACAAGTTTGCATTCCTCCAATCTCAAACCTCAGTGCAAGACCCTGACATTATCATACTGTAAGAAACTCTGCTTAATTAGAACATACCATTTGCGTTCTTAGGATACAAAGTGTACACAATGTATCTATCACCAACGACAAGAGGACTAACTACCCTTATCAAAAGCAGCATCCCCTTTAAACTACTACCAAGCATAGACTGTGGTACAGAGGCAGAGACTCTTAGTGTCCAGATATCTCTGCTAGCCACGACGCTAACAGTCCACAACATCTACAAGTCCTCAGCAAAAAGCATCAATGCGGAGTCAATCTTCGCGGCAGCCTCTGATGATAACTCAATTATTGCAGGCGACTTCAACGCTCATCACCAGTTCCTGAACTCAGTATCAGAAATAAATCAAACAGGCAGACACTTGCATGTCATATTGCAAAAATATTCTGATGTAGCAGTGCTCAACAACGTCACAGAAGCCACCCATCTAAAAGGAGGTCGCCTAGATCCCACCTTCCTCTCCAGTGCCATACAAAGATGAGCTAAATGGCAACTACACCCTGTACTAATTAGTGATCACCTTGCCATTGAAGTTAAACTCGAATTGGAGAAATTACCCCCTCCTCCTCCACCCTCAAAAAGGTGGAACCCAGAGTTTGCTAACTGGGAAAAATTCAAAACAGCTATGACAGAGTGGGCTCAGGAATAAATCAAAAACCCTCAAAATGATATCTCCACCCTATCAACCGACTTCAGCAAACAACTAGAGGTAGCAGCCAGTGTTTCCATGCCACAAAAAAAGAACTCTGAGAAGAAACATGCCGATGCCTGGTACTATAATAGTCGCATCAAAGAAATGAATACTAGAATAAACAGGACCACAAAACTTCTCAGGAGACACAGAACAGATGAGCTACATAATTTAATTATAGAGATTATTAAACATTCTGTGCAAGTATCACTGGAAGTAAAACTAGACAAATGATACTCATGGTGCAACGAGGTCAACTTCGGCACATCCCTAGCCAAGATATGGGGCTGGTTTAACAAAGTCTCTGGGAAGTATAATACACCCAGAGTCACACACCCAGACCCATTAGCTGAAGCCAAGAGGATTGCTAACAACTTTGCAGACAGAGCAAAAAGCACCAATCTACCTCTGCAAACTATTAACAGGCAGAGAACACTGCTTCCAATCTGGAACAACATCATTGAACCCGCCTGCAACATGGTAGATGATACTGATCACCCCTACACCATCGAGGAACTTAACACGGCCCTCGCAAAAGGCAGGAAGGACACTGCCCCTGGAACCGACCTCATCACATACAGCATGCTGAGGAACATGGGAAACCATGCTAAATTGGTCTACTTGCATTTGATTAACAGGACACACACGGAAAGACTACGTCCAACCACATGGAACCAACAGGACATCAAACCAATTCCAAAACCCAAGGAGCCAGACACCTACCGACCAATAGCTTTGATAAGCTGCACAGAGAAAGTAGCTGAGAGAATGGTACTCAACAGACTGCAGTGGAAAATAGGCCAACTACATCATCGCCTATAAGCCTACAGAAGCGGCATAGGCACTCAAGAATGCATTACAGATGTCCTCTCAACAATTAATGACAAAAAAGCCTTTGTCATATTCCTCGATCTCGAGAAAGCCTTTGAGCTAGCCAGCTCACCAGCTATACTCTTCACACTTGTTGAAAAAAGAGTGAAAGGACACTTACTGGCCTGGACTTGAAACTACACACTGAACCGAGAAGCCAGAGTCACTTTCCAAGGAAAAACCACTGAGTTCATCCCCCTAGAAAACGGTACACCACAAGGAGGCATACTAAGCACTACCTTTTCAATCTACTAATGGAGAACTTAGCCACTTTAAACCTCCCAAATGGGGTGGAAATTTTCATATATGCCGATGATATATGCATAGTATGTCCACATAAAGCTCATGCAAGAAATGTCACTCAAAAAACACTTGACATGATCCAAGCCAAATGCAATGAACTTGGCCTAAAGATCAACACCAACCAAACAAAAGCAATGGCTATAAGACATTCGCAAAACCCTCAGAACTTCACACTGAGGGGTGAAGACATCGAATGGGTGAGTCAATTCATGTACCTTGGGGTAATCATTAGCAAAACCCTATCACCGGCCAATGAAGTAACCTACCTCAGAGAGAAGACAAAGATTCGTCTATCAGCCATGAAACGAATGACCTCCCTAAAACAAAGAGTATCAAATAACCTACTAAGACTGTTTTAACTACAAGTAATTCGATCCCATATCGATTATGCAGCACCCACACTCACTGCATTGACTGACACTCAAAAAGCATCATTAGAAGTAGTCCAAAACAATGCCATGAAACTCATTAGTGGCTCTCCAATGTGGACAAGACTCTGCTTACTTAGAGCAGAAACCAACCTAATTCCCCTGTCAGCTAGGATTGACATTAGGAATAGCAGCATTATATTCAAGTCAATCATCGCAGACAGAAAATGCCCACTAAACAATAAAATAAAAAGACTTCTACCTCTTGCTGAAGAACTGGATCCACCAAATTCCCACGCTAAAAAACTACTGGATACACTCAAAAGGGTGCAGATGCAAAATGAGGCTCACAAAACCAAGGGACAACAAAAGCATGGTGGATACAGCCCTCCTGCCCCTTGGGCTCATGATCTTATCAAATGCAACTTCACCATCCTACCAGTAGAAAGCAAGGCTCTCTGCACACCAGAGTAACTCACTGAAGCTGCAAAAAATGCAATCAGGAATACACCTCTGCCTCACACCTACTATACGAATGGATCAGTAGACCTTGCAATCTCTGCAGCTGCTGCTGCAGTTATCTCTACATCAGGATATAAAGAAAACTGGAGACTTTCCAACCATGCCTCCACACTGCAAACGGAACTAGTGGCCATTGCCAAAGCTCTAGAACACTCTGCCAACCAACAAGATGGGAACACAATGATCCATACAGATTCCAGAGGAGCCATTCTGGCCCTCAGCAACAAGGAATACAAAGAATGTTTACCTCATCACTGCAATTCAATTCTTAGCCTTGTTCCACCAAAGCAACAACAGGCAAGTTACCTTGAATTGGATTCCAACCCATACTGGAATCTCTGGCAACGACGAGGCCGATCACCTAGCCAAATCGGCCTTAATGTGCCAAACCATTAGCATTACTCTACAACCTTCATTAAAAACCATAAGGAATCAAATGGCTGCCTACTGCAACATCCAAAAGACTAGTGAAATAAGGAAAGCCTTCCTAGATGGATCAAGATCTGCAAAGTGGTATATTGAAGCGACAAACATATTACTACACCCAATTGCAAGACAAACACCTTGCCAGGACGCAGTAATCATCTGCAGACCGCGCCTAGGATATCTATGCAACTGGCAAATTATCTTAGATAATGACGAAGACCCTGCAGCACAGCTTAGACCAATAAGACCGTGCAGGTACTGGAATCAAGACACAGAAGAACCTCTACAGCACTATCTACGGCAGTATCAGGAAACAAGCCTACTTCAGCAGGATCTTAATCCCAACAATCCTGCAACTGCAACAGCAATTGTCAAACATAATTGACAATCATAACACCCTCTCATCCTTTCTCCGCAGCTACCCTCCACTGAGATAATGTTGCAACAACGCCAACAAGAAATCTAAGCGGCAATTGAAGAAAAACCTTCTTATCGCCCCTGCAATTTCTATGTTGGGAGCAGAACTATTGTTGGCAGCTGAGGGCAACACCTTGTACTCCTTATAAGGAGACAGTTTTGTCTTCCCGTCTTGTTTTCAGCTTGGAAATGGGGTCGGAGTCGTCGGCGGTCTTTTTGATTTCCAGCATATCTTTCTCTCCTCTCAGCCAATCTCCCTTGCTAGAATCAGAACGGGTGCTGGCGGCTGGGGGCAATAACTCTTACTCTTTACAAGGAGACAGTTTTGCCTTCCCGTCCTTTTTTCAATGTTGAAGATGGGAATGGAGCCGTCGGCGGTCTTTTTGGTATCCAGCATCTTTTTCACCTTCAATCTCTCTTTTCCCAGTTCAGGCATCCCTCCCAACCACCTTTGAAAGTCTCAATAAATAAAATCATAAGTAACCTTTATTTTTACTTTTTTTTTTTAATATTCACAGGTACAGGAATTTTTTATTCCATCCTATCTCTACCACTAAAACTGCTACAATTCCCTCCTTTCAGCTCTCTTCCACTCAGCTGAAATCGCACACTATCCCTCTATCTCACAACTTAAGCTTAAACCACTATGCAGTTTTTAACTTCACCTATATCAACATATCCAACTAAAACTTTTCAACTCTTTCCCGAGCTCTCCTACTTATCGGGACTTACTACTATAATTCTTTTTCTCTAACTAAGACTGGAGCCAGTGGGCTCATGGGAAGGCATCCCCTTCCCACAGTCAATTACTTCTTTCTCAAAACAGCCCATCACAACCCAAAACCTATCCCAATATCCTAAAATAAATGTTGCAGAATATCCCCCACCCAACTACCTATCCCAATATATCCTACCAAACCACCTACAGCTGCAAGATTGCAAAAGCCCGTGTCTGGCCAAAAGGGCCAGGCAATCTTCAACAACAACAACAGTTCAAACAATATTGTACCTGACACACCAACTCCAATGCTCAAATCCTCTGGCTATTGGTGACAAATATTCACCTGGGCATTATCAAGAACCATCACTATAGCTACTATAGCTGGAGATAATGGTACGTGCGCAATAATTTGTACCCACTCACCATCTTCCAGTTCCGATTCAGAATCAATTGCCCACACCCCTTCACAAAGCTATAGAGGAGGGAGGTTCTTGGAGACCACACAGCACCTCCCCAAAATAGGTTTTTCCTAAAGCCAAAAAATTTTTGGGTTGTAAATATGCTCTGTGGTCTCCAAGGACTAGTACCAGAACAATAACCGAGTAGAATCGTGCACCATCAAGCAACAACTTACACATGTTTGTATAGAAAGAAGAAAAACTAACTAGCCTGAATCTTACCTCGCAAGAGATGACTCCAGAGAACACTGGAGGCTTGTCATCATTTCTGCTGAAGGAAATGACTTGATTGGTCTTTCGTATCTACAGGTATCCCTGTAGGGGTCACAAATAAGCCAAGTACCAAATATAGCACTTGGATTTGTTTCAAGTTATGTTTATTGAACACACTAAGCACAGACCAACCGTTGAAGCTCTGCGTATCTTGAAATTGTACATTAACAAAAGAACCCTGGTGAAGAAGTGATTTTTCTCTCATCGTGGATTTTAGGGATAGAGAAAGGATCGACTTTTGTAATAAGGGAGGTAATTACAAATAGGATAACCCAGGTTGAAAGGTACTTGTTGGTTTGGGTGTTTTGGAGCATGCTACCCTCTAAATGCATAGAACTCTGTAGGTATAAATACAGGGTAGATATCAGGTAGAGGTTACTATCTCCGGTCTCTGATGAAGCTTTTAATTTTTGCTAAAAATAGGAGGGCCAGAGTCCGTATTAAAAAACACCCAGGATGATGGTAATGAACTCCTGATCTTACCAAAGGGCAGCAAGTTGTCATAAATATTGTTTTCTGTGATAGTTCTTTAAGGGACCTGGAGGAATTATTCAACTGCCAAAATCTCAATTACCCTATTAGAGACCAAAATACTACTGGTATAAGTGGACATGGTCGATGCAAAGCTGAAGACTGTTTTCTTATAAAACATTTCTAAGTCTAAATCCACACAAAGATTCCTGGTGGAGATATTCTGTCAATGTTCATTTGTATGGTAAAATTGTTGTAAGTTGAAGCTTCCTTTTTTCATATAGGTTGACCAAAAGGGAAGCTCAGAAGCTCGGAGTTATCTGACGAGGTGCCCTATAGCTCCGAAAGGCCCTCCATGCTTTTCACACTGATTGGTATTGTCTCGTGGATGAAGACCTCTTTCAGAACACCAAATATGTCAAGTTGTGAGCTAAGAAATCGCTCCCATGAATATGAGAAAGAAAATCAAAATGTGAAAGTTCTGAACTAGAAAGGAGAAAGCCAAAATAATCCGACTCCCTACTTTTTTAATACAGCTGTGCCGACCAAAACAGGTGTAACATTGGTCTCACGCACTGGAGCAGTGCATACCATAAGCCGTTTTACCTCAGCTGAGCAACTAGAACAGCTGTCCTTACAAAATCCTGAAGGTTATTAAAAGCCTTTGGAATCAAACTACGGCAGAGGAAACAGATAGATCGATGAACATCTGTTTAAATACAGATTCAGAGCATCTCTTGCCATTGACTGAGAATCCATATTCGGAGGTATGTATAGTGGAAGCTTGTGGTTCTTTGGTTTTGTAAACAGGTCTATTTGGAGAATGAAACTAGCTCTAGAAAAGAACTCTGATCTAAGGTCCATTCTGTATACATTGAGAGATCCAGACAGATGGAAGGGTGAAAGAAACAACTTCCTCCTCTGAAGGAACATCATCATGGGAAGAGGCACTGCATCGAGGATTTTCGAGCAGAGTCCCCCACTCCTGAGGCAACAGACAAATGCGTGGTTGTCTATGAAATTCTTTATATAAGAGTTCATTCTTTGACTGAATCTCTTCAACATCAGGGAGACCACTAGCAGTTCCAAAACATTTATGTGAAATGCTGTAACATACTGTATAGGTCTCCTATTATTGACCTCCCCAGTTGACCATGATGCGTGCGCATGGAGGATTATGAATATTGTGGGAGGAACCAATGGGATTTACTTGGAAAGGTCGTTTGATGTAGTCTATGGCCTAAGAACTAATTTTGCAACTGCTGGGCAACTGAGCCTAAAAGTCTTAAAAACTTCCGGACCACTATTCTCCAGACACAGTTAAGGCCTTTCAACCTGGTCATTAGTACTTGATTGACTATTGCAGCAAAATGAGGAAGTCCCATGATCATCTGCAGTTGTCACCTGGTGGAAAAATGGGTTAAAAGAAAGAACTTGGCTTTGCTTAGAATTTTTCTCAAAAATATTTGTGCCTGGCTTAGGCTGGCTTTTACCATATTCTATTGAAGACCTGGCCAGTCTTAATTTTTTAAAGTTTGTTAGGAAACCTAATTTTTGAAGAATTGTGAAGGCTTGAGTTGTGTAACTGAGGCATATCTCTTGTGTCTCTGCCCAGTCGTTTTAATAGGTGCTGACTTGAACTCCCTGTGCCCTAAGGAATTTTGTCACTGATTATTATATTTTTTTCTAACGCTATTGGGGTGCTATTCTATACACCCTTCCCGAGTCAAAACCTAGATAAGGTCGTAAGTGAAGTGGCATTAGGGACATGCCAATAGGTGTCTTTCATATATATGATACAGGTTTAATCCCCTCAGTGGAGTAATTGGTGGATATGTTTAATAAGCGTGATTTTGAATGTGCCGTATCCCATATGATTATTGAGACCAAGCAGGTTGAAGATCCTTCTTCTTTTAGGGGAGTCTCTCTTTATTGCTCTGAATAGTTTGCCCTGGAATTCTAAGAACCTACGTTTTTCTATAACATTTTTTCTGCATCTTGCTTACAAAGAAGTCAAGTTCCAGGGTTCTTGTTTGGTAAAAACGGTGGTGAGGATTGGTTTTGAAATGTATGAACAACCCAAATATTTAGACACTATGCTCTGCGCGACAGAGAAAAGGTCAAACGACCTTGAATACAATTGAGACGACCCACCCCTACAGCCTCTCATTGATGAGGTTCCTTTCCCCTACCAGCCTCTCTGTTTCCTTTGGAATGTTTCTAATACCCGCTTCTCTTGTAAAAATAAAATCCTGAACTACCAGGGATTTGCTACAGCTGTTCCTCTCACTAGAAGAAAGATGTAGGACGAGGCTTGGGATGGGGATAGGGGACTGGCCTCTTTCCAGTTTCTTTTGAGCCTGCAGCTAGTTCTTTTATGCCACAGCCTTGTGAAAGGAGGCTTTTTTCTTCTTCAGGAAGGGCCAGAAACGTTCTCTCTCTTTTTCTGGGAGTGAAGTAAAGTTGGCTTTGTCCGCTTAAGTTTGGGAGAAAAGAAATCTGCAGAGAAGATCATTTCAAAGGAAGTCCTCTACCTCTACCTTCTCCAAATAAAAGGCAGCCACCACATTCCCCCTCACCTCAAACTGTGCTTTAACAAAGGTAGACTTACAAAGTAACTTTGCCATGGCTGAGGCGGCTAACTGAGATCCCCTGCAGCTCACATTTCCAAAGAGGAGATGACAGACCCTAGGTAGTTTTAGGGGCAAAAAGACTTCACCCAAATTTTCATTGCCATAAATCCCTCAAACCCTTTTGGATATAACTCCAAAACGGCTTCATTCATAGGCAAAGTGAAAGCACCTTCCACATGGACTTAGAGTCAATCTTCACCATTTTGTTTAAAAAGGGTTGTTTTTGTTTTGGAATTTGTTACGATCTTAGAATTGTTACAGGTTCTTTAAACTAAATATCTCCAACAACAGCCAAGGAATTAGGGGAAATTTATATAGGAAAGAAACTCACAAAAAAAAAAAAAAAAAAAAAAAAACCCGTTCTCAGGCACACTAGGATTTTGGAGATAGGCGTTTATAATCTGAAGGGAAGGTCGGAAACTGGCTCAGTCGGATTTCTGGTCTTCTCTATTTCTTATCTTGTCAGAACGTGGTTCCTATCTAGTTCGGACATCGTTCCTTTCTTGTCCTATATCCTGTCCTATCTCCTCTGGGCAGTCTCTTCTTGAATTCTATATACCTATGTTTGGGTATATACATATTTTCCATATAGGGATTTTTTTTTTAATTCTGCACTCTGATTGGTTTTCTAAAAAAAGGAAAAAACGCCCACTTTAAATTTCTTATGCCATCTGGATCTCATGTTAAGCCATAAAAAAGTGTGGCACGTATTGACCCTCGGGGATCAGTTTTCTAAAAAAATACTGACTCCATTGATTAAGGTGATGACATCATCTTGGTCAAAACAAGACAGTTATTTTATCACTACAGACACTCTTCCTTGAGGCTCTGTTTTTTTTTTTAAATGCTGATGACAGTAAAGTGATGACAGCTATGACTAAACACTACGGTAGTCAAAGCTTGTCTTGTTGCACACACTCAGGGGATAATTACGTAAATCTTTTTTAATAAGATAATCCTTCAATAATATGGCATCTACCCATGAAAGCACTGTCATTCCAACAACCAAAGAAGAGAGCAAACTGTGGTCTAAAAGGATACCTCCTTTCTCTGATGCTGTCTCTGCTAGATCGTATAAGGATTACTTGTATAGCATCAGGAAAATCTCTTTCAAGGTTAGGAGAAAGGTTCTAAAATTCAATATATAATTGAATTGAAATCCATACTTCTATGTCACAAAAATTACTCAGGCCAGAAAGCACATCCATCACAGAATTGCAATGGGTTTCCCATTAGGTCTCCCTCCTCTACATCCATGGAAGAACGTGCCTCCACTGACCTCCCCCGGCCCCCGCCATCAAACTCATAAGACACAGCTAAGTAAGAAGAACCCCTACTGAAGACTTCTTATGAGTCCGATGACCAGGAGTTCCTGCCACCACAGGTTCCACGGCTGGGACGGAAAGGAAGCGGATGGAGCAGCACCTCGAGTGGGCTGACTTTAGAGGTAATGAATCGAAGCCTGACAATCTAGGCAATAATCTAGGCATCTACAGGAGTCTCAAGCATAACAAATCTAGGTAGAACAATAACCTGTCTAGCGTAAACTTTGGTTGGGATCGACCTAGAAGGCAGATTAACCTTTGGGGTAGCAACCAATTGACTCCTCCCATGGAAGATCAAAGCCTCCTCTGAGGAACCCTGAAATAAAACTACCTCCTCTTCAGGATCTAAATAATTTTCCAAACCAAAATCCACCTAGACTCATTTTTCAGAAATCCCTAACTACTGCATCTAGTATTGCAAGACAGACGAGGTCTTAGAGATCATTAATGGGGAAATATTCAATGGCAATAGCAACTTAGCAAATTAGTTTAGCTTAGGGCTTACTAAGCCAATAGGTGACAAAAAATAACTAATTTTATGTGAGCCTAACGAGTCTTTGAATAAGAAGCTAAAAAAAAAAAAAAAGTTTATCGAGAGTAGTCGATTGAAATTATCTATCAAACCTAGACAACTTATCCTTTCCAATAGCTATCAACATACAGAGCGTACCCCGAGGGCAGATAAGGGAAAAGTGTCATACAAGTTTATCCTTCTCCTTAACTACTCCCCTCTCTCCATTACTCATACCAAAGAATAGAGAAGGATAAGACATACGTTTGTATTGAGGGGGAGAAGCTTCCTGCTAGCCCCTCCAACTCTCCCCTGAACCTTGGGGATGAAGAGAGAACAAACCAGCCACTATTATTCGTATATTCACGCGCAAATTCTTGTATGTGAAAATACTAGGGAATAGGCTATTGAAAAACTAATTTGTTATTCATTTGTCAAATTTATGGTTTTATTGGTGAACATCACCAGGTTATAAAACTGCTAAGTAGGCCAATGATACTTTGTAGCCGACATGACGGTCAGGTCCTGTCGTTGCTTAACCTAAGTTTAGATAATTTTAAGATAATTTTTTTATTCATAATTGTAAACATGACAGTAAATGTCCATTGTTAATTGTTATAAGTAGTTAACTACTCACAGTTACCAATAAAAGAACTGTATCAATATAACAATCATTCTTAAAATTTGTTAGAATAAGCAAGCTTCAGGTTGTGTTAGCCTACCCATAAGGCTAGACTTAGACTACTACTTAGTTTCTCAACAATTACTGTGTATATAGACTCCCATGCTAATCATGATAACTGAGGTAAAAAGATGAATTATTCCTGTAAATGAATAAACTTCTATTTATCTTGATTAAAGCCTCCTGTGATATTTCATGCATTTTGGTAAGCAAGCTTTGCAAGTCATGTGGTGTTCTGCTAATAAGGACAGCACCATCTGCATACTCTAGGTCAGCCAATTTCCTATTATCAATCCAGTCCAATCATTCTCCACCATCCCCAACTATTTTATGCATTACAAAATCCACGAGGACAAACAACATAGGCGACAACACATTCCCACTGTTCACTGGAAATTCATTTGATAAAACTCCACTTGTTATGCACATGAATAGCCTTGCTAAAATTTACACATTTCTGAGGAACTCTATAACAAAGCAGTACTCTCCCCAAAACTGGCTGGTGCACAATATCAAATCTTTTCATAGTCGGCCAATGTCATAAAAAAATGTATTCCTATATTCTATACATTGCTGTACTATATGGTTCAAAATTTGGTCTGTATAACTTTCACCTCTTCAAATTCCTGCTTTTTCATCTCTCAGCTTTTCATCAATCTCTTTTTTTCTAGTCTCTTTAGAATGAACATAATATATATTTTCATGGCAACTGACATACGGGTGATGCTTCTGTACTTATTCCAATCGGGCAGATCTGTCTCTCTTTTTTTTTTTTTTTTTTTTTTTTTTTGGTCATTTTCACCAACACTTGTAGCTCTCATTCAACAGGTTTTGCCTCTCCATGCCTTAAATAATCTTGTAAGTATACTGGGAGTCACTTCATTTCCGGCCAATATAATCTCAGCAGTTATTCCATCTCCTAAGTCTTTTAATGCTAGCTTCGGCTTCAAACACACTGAATTCATTCATGGGCACATCAAGGTCTTACTCAGCTTCAGGTTTATCTGTCAAATTATTCCCTTTATATCTACTAATCATGACCTCACTATAGTATTCCTTCCAACATCACCTTTCTTCATATTCTATTGTTATAACAGACCAATCTCTCTTTTTGATGGGAATATGCTTTTTCTTCTTTACCCTAGTAGAGATTTCATTAATAATTTTGCGAGCAATTCTTACACCATAGCCACTCCCTGAAAACGTAGCTTTGTCAGCTTCATCTGCTTTTCTGTCTAAATATTTTTCCAGTCATTCTTGGCTTTTCTTTTGACTTCACTATCAATACTAGAATACTTAGCAGGCTCTACTTTGTAATTTTCATTGCTTCCTCAAAACATTCAACTGTCGATTTCCGTTTTTTTTTTTTTTTGTCTCCTTTTTACAATATCTCAATACCATTTGATATCCATAGTTTTCCCTTGTAACTTCATGCCCTACAGTCCACTACCAACTGACTGATATATGTTCTTAATATGACACCACTCTTCATTAATTGTCTGCTCTTCGTATTTGAAAGTCTCTAAGGCTGCAAATCGAGTCTTACATTCAGCTGAAAATGTTTCGTTGTGCTCCTCTCCTTGAACCTGAGTTGTATCAAACCTAGGTATTCTATCTACATTCATGTTGTGTGGTTTCAGTTTTAATTTCAGTGTGACAATGAGTAGTTGGTGATCACTATTAATATATGCACCTCTATAACACATATTTTTCAAAGTCCTCCTTCTCTCTTTATTAATGGCTATGTAATCTATTTGAGGTGATCAGAACGGATTATGCAATGGAAGAAGGAATATTATTGGAAGGAGAAATGATTAATGAGATTGAATCATTTAAATGTTTAGAAACTATGATCTCTAATACAGGATCTTTTGAATATGAGTTTAATGGAAGATTGAAAAATACAAATTATACAATGGCTAGGTTAAGTAAAATTCGAAGATTAAATGGCCTGAAATTATTTATAAAAATCACGTTATATATCAGTTTAGTGAGGTCTGTGTTACTCTATGGACGTGAGTGGTGGTATGACAATAAAACAATCTCCTAGAGATTTAGGATGTATGAGAACAAAGCCCTCAGAAGAATATTGAGAGCTGAATGACATAACAGGACTAGAAATTAAATTATAAGAGAGATTACTCGAGGGCTATATGTGGATGAGATCATGGTGATGTATAGATGGAGATGTTTTTAACAGACACTTCGCACTCATAAAGAGAGATTAGCTCACCTAACTTTCAACTGGACTCGACAAGGCTCTTGAAGAGATGGAAGACCCAGGCCTACATGTCTAAGGACTATGAAGCGTGAAGTAGGAGATGATGAATGGAGAATTATTGATTTAAAATTTCAAGTTAGAGACGACTGGCGAAATTTATCCGAGGTTCTTTGCGTCAATAGACGTAAGAGGAGATGATGATAATGGAATAAATAAACAAATACTCGTTAGCTTGAAGAGAATTATGAAAAATGGAAGTTGATAGGCCATGCAAGATAGAAATACTATAAGGAATTATAAAACTATCGTTCGATAAGAAAGGGATATCATATTTCAACTCTGGAAAAAGTGCAAGGAAACAAACTAAACGCCGCCATGTTGACATGAAAGCCATGGAGTAAAGGCTAATAATGCCGTACGAATGGGAAACGAAAAAAAAAAAAAAATAAGGAAAATGAATATCAACTTTGAACTTCACCACAATTTAACCCTTATTTCGTCAATGTTATTATAAGGTTTAGTGGATAACCATTCATAATCGGATTCCTTGTTATTTATCTTGAGAGTATTCTAAGATTCCTCATTTCACAAAAACCGGGATGGCTGTTCTCATTTTTTTGACAGGAGAGAAGATGGCAGCTGAGTGCAAATTAATGCATAGATACCGTTGCCTCCAGCTGTAGTGGTGGTTCTTGGTGATGGCGTGGTGATGACATGTCTCCAATAGCCAGAAATATATCTGCATTGGAGGTACTACGTTCAGTTCAATAGTGCCTGAACTTGAGGATCTCTCTTATACACTCTAAGTCTGGGCTTTGTCACGTTAATACTCTATCCCTAGAGCAGGATAAACAATATTTATTTGGCATTTATGTCACACTTGGCTCTGTGTTCAATTATTTCACAGGAAAGCCTTTAGAGACCACGCGACACATTAACCCCAATGCGGGAAATAATTCCGGGAAGATCTCTCTGTAACAGGGAGTAGGTTGGTGAGGGCACCAGTCACTCGTTGAGATACTACCGCTAAAGAGCTATTGGATCCTTTGGCCAAACAGATGTACATTATATCCCTCTCACTGGTTACGGCTCGTTTTTCTTTGCCTACACATACAACGAATAGTCTGGCCTATTCTTTACACAGTCTCATCTGTCTTCATGCACCTGACAATACTGAGATTATTAAACAATTCATCTTCGCTCAAGGGGTAAACTACTGAACGAGTAATTGTTCAGTGGCTATTTTCCTCTTGGTAAGGGTAGAGGAGATTCTAGCTATGGTAAGCAACTCATCTAGGAGAAGGACACTACAAAATAAAACCATTGCTCTCTAGTTGTGGGCAGTGTCATAGCCTCTGTGCCATGGTTTTTCACTGTCAAGGATTAGAGTTCTCTTGCAAAAGATCTTTAAATTCTTTGAATTCAAATATCATCAGGATAGAACAGTTTTGGACATTGGTATATGCACACATTTTAGTTCCTTTTATAAATAACTAGATTCGATGAAATACACAATTAGAGGTTCATTCTTGAAAACGGTATTTGATTTTCTCTAAGGCATTGATAAAAATGAATCTATAAAACAACACAAAGAGTTTTTATGATTAATTTGAGGATTTTAGGGATGGTTTAATTTAGACTTTTAAGAGCATTTTCGAAATAACATGAAAAATAGGAAGAGGAGTTTAGTTAAAATGAATGATCACTTTAATCTATCCTATGCATTTATTCGCATAACTTGCACAGCTTTACAGGGTTAACTTAACAAAATGCACGAAACTAACTGATGAAAAACTGTAAACAGTTTATATTGTTGATTATTGCAGTTTAAATACAATTTGAGCACGTGATTATTCCGTAAGCAAGAAACTGGTTATAAACAGTAAAAATCAATGTCATGGTTTACCTTTTAGATAGAAATAGTTTCGCACGAGTGCCCAAATGTTTACAGCCAGATAGAACAGGAATATGCTTCAATAAAAGGTCCCTAGACATTAATTTAGCTACAAAATGTGACCACATAGACACCTTAGTCGACTCACGTGTACAGAGAGTAATCCAGTGTGATGATTCAGTACTTTGAAGTCTTAATGGTGAGATATCTGATCTTCAGTCGTAATTTCCCAAACCTCCGTCCTAGTAACTCCTTCGATTTTGCTTCTCGGCGATGACGTCAGCTGGGAAGCTCTTTCGATGCCATTACAATACTTTAAGAGTCATCATTAGGCCAAAGAATTTGAGATGATGCTCCTAGGTTACCAAGGACTGGGCACAATTGTTAACAACGTCATATACACCTCATAGTGTTAAGGTGATGCTAAAGTAAGAAGGGGGCCCTAAGTGCATCCGTAAACTTGATTGGGCAAGGGAGGGATGTCCGCTCCTCTCACAATGATTGAAATAAGATATTTTCATATAGGGCACCTCAACACCTGACCGGCATAATTTACACAGGTGAAGTCAGAGGTACGGGGGTGCCCTGCATGATCCAAAAATCTTGATTAATTTCTTTGTAGACGTAGACGTCTTGAGAGTTGTCCAGAAAGAATACAAGTAGCTATCATGTGATTCCAGGGGAATATATCTTCAAATAAAACTTGTTTTGCCTAGCATGCAGCATATAATAATTGCGGTAAATTAAAAAATATAAGAGGGTATGCCTACGCACAACCTCTTACAGTTTCATTTTACTAAATTGACACAAACTCAAAATGAAGCGGAGTTATCTATAGAAGAGACATAAATTGTAATGTAAAATTTATACCCATAAATAGAGAATAATTCCTCATGGAATATGATGCTCAGGGAAACAGGAACCATAAAGCCTTTCACACGCACATCAAATGATGCACCGTAGAAGTCGTACCTGAGTGACATTATGGCCATCGAAGGATGTTAATATGAGATGAAGGGTAAACTGTACAACATGAAATGGTAATGAATAAATTAATGGAAGGAAGAAATGATGTTGGAAACATTGTCAAATGGTAAAAGAGTCTTAGCCGTTGCATTTGAAAAAAAAAAATGGCCATTTTATGGCTGGTCGTCGATGGACTGGCAACAGAATGGGTAAAAGAAACACAGAAAGAGAATAAATAAATTAATAATATAACCTGAATAAATTAACATCACTTTAATAATAAAGGGTAAAATATATCTACCTTTAAAATTAAAAAAAGCCTCCCCTAAGAATGATTAAAGCTAAAATATTTTTCCTCCACATACAATGACGCAGCCATGTTTTGATCAAGCTAATCTCCAAGGGAACCGAGATCCAGGGATTTTTCCTTTAACAAATGGGATCAACCAGTAAGAGCAACAGCCACTTTGCATGCAATCTATTTCAGATAAGCTTCGAGAGACTCGCATTTGTCTCCGAGGAGACAAAGGGATTTTCCTAGTTGCAGTTCTGGCAGTTGTCTCTTTTAGGGACTTTCCCTCTTTCTCATCAATGATTTTTTTGGGGGGGGTCTGCTTCTTTCAAGTTAATCATGGAGTTGTTTGTGATATATTTTGAATCTTGTTATTATTATTATTATTATTATTATTATTATTATTATTATCACCATCGTTGCAACTACTACTACTACTACTACTACTGCTACTAATACTACTACTACTACTACTACTACTACTATTATTATTATTATTATTATTATTATTATTATTATTGTTGTTGTTGTTGTTGTTGTTGTTGTTATTGCAGTCAATATTTTTCTTACCTTCTCCAAGGAGGTTATATTTTTACCTGTGTTTATTTAGTTATTTATTTATCTGTTTGTTTGTCAGCTAACAGGATAACGTCAAAAACTATTACGAGATTTTAACAAAATTTAAGTAACGGATAGGTACTATTCTCACGAAGAACTCATTAAATTTTGGAGGTGATCCGAATCAAGATTGTACTTTTTGCCATCTCCAGTCTACGTATGAAAGGAGGAATACTTTGTCCGTAGAGTTTTGTAAAATGTTACAAGATATTCATTCACGATCAACATATAAACGGGAGTTTTTTGTCCGTAGAATTGGGTAAAATGTTGTCAATATTCATTGTCGTAGGCCTGCAATCTCTTATTATTATTATTATCATTATTATTATTATTATTATTATTATTATTATTATTATTATTATTATTATTATTATTAATCCCCTATTTACCAGCCTTTACCTCCCTTTTCCTATTTTGTTAAGTATTTTTCATGGACTGCCGTCTCTTCTACTCTTATTAGATATTATGATATCATCTTTGTTTTACTTATGACAGAGTTGCTATGACTTGACGTTTGTCC
>NC_090738.1:15710691-15713191 GCF_036898095.1 Palaemon carinicauda | reverse complement strand
TCTGAATCCAATATGCCAATACTGTACACACTTTAAGAGGATTTCTGTAAACTAAAAGCCCCGGGTTATGGAACAGTCTAAATCATTTCTACCCCTTTTATATTGCTGAAATAGCGAGGTCGATGATGGCTGGCCATTGATGAATGTTCAAATCAAAATGGCGATGATGCTTTTATTAATTTTTTTTTTTAATGGAGGGATTTAATTTTGGGGTTTTTCAATGAATGGAAGTTAACGAGTTATATTAGATCAAAATGGATTTATTGAGTTAATCTCTTTCAGAAATTTTTGTCAATATCTATTCATATTTACTCTCTCTCTCTCTCTCTCTCTCTCTCTCTCTCTCTCTCTCTCTCTCTCTCTCTCTATATATATATATATATATTTGTGTGTAACTGTATATATATATATATATATATATATATATATATATATATATATATATATATAGATAGATAGATAGATAGATAGATAGATAGATAGGTAGATATATATATGTATTAATGTCATATCAATATGAACAGACTTAGTGAAATTTACATATTTAAATGGAATTCCATGAGGCAGGACTCAGCACAAAATTGGCCGGTTCACACTATCAAAGGCTTTTTTCATAGTCAACAAATGCCATCAAAAGGGGATTTTTTTTTTAATCTGCTCATTGCTGTACAACATATCTCAAAATGAAAATTTGGTCAGTATAACTTCTACCTTTTTGAAATCCTGCTTATTCATCTCTCAGCTTTTCATCAATCTTTCTCTCCAGTCTCTTTAGAATAAGCAAACTATATATTTTCACAACAGACGTAAGTGTTATGCTTCTTTAATTAATGTGCCCTATTCTACAAAATAATTATGTAAGTATTCTGAGGATCACTAAATCACAAAAAAAAAAAAAAAATAAAGCGATATTCATCTCTGCTCAATTCCATCCCATAATTCTTTTTTTATTGCAATGGATATATTTATTATTCATAAATTTTCCTCAACATAAATTCGGAAGAAAATTCATAAAAAAAAAAAAAACAGAAAATTGAAGTTGGATTTGTTATCCTAAAAAATATTAATTAAAAAAAATATTTTTGGGGATGACCACAACCTTTAGTCTTTTTTGTGAGTAGTAATTCACAATCAGGTTTCATTTGCCTCTTTCAGATTATACTTTTTATTATTATAATAGATATTTACTTCTGAAAGCGGACCCATGTTCCCTTTTCATTGTGAAAACACGTTCTAATTGAGATTATTTGGTTCAATATTACTATATTGAATGTACAAACTATATCAATAAAAAGGTCAGTTTTTTTTTTAATTATTTCCATGATTGAAAATATAATGTGACTTATTTTCTCTCCAAGTTTATTTGATTTTCCGGATTTACCGAAATGTTTAAATCCAAAGATATTTTGTAGTAATGACTTTGTTGAAGTGAGTTAATCACTCGGCTATTAAACTGGCTTCATATATTTTTTGTTTATCATTAATTATTCGTTCGTCCATTCGTTCACTTTCATATTAATTAAACGTATTCAATCAGCTATACTAAAATAAAAATCCATATGAGTTTCCAGGCAGATTCCACCAAACCATAATGGAGTCTCTCTCTCTCTCTCTCTCTCTCTCTCTCTCTCTCTCTCTCTCTCTCTCTCTCTCTCTCTCTCTCTGCTGTTTCAAGAAAACTGTCCTTCCAACGTTATTGCTAAATTTATGATGATGTAATATATTAGATCGATTGCAAGTTGTTTTAACTGAATCATTATTATTGTCAACACTTACTAAAGTATGGAATGAATTTCAAAAGTAATTAATATTGTTGTTATTCTAGTTACTGTAAAATGGTTTGAAACCAATAGCGAGATTTAAACAAATTATTGCATGATATTATTGCTATCAATGTAAATAGTAAAATACTGGATTAAATCAATTGTAAAATATAGGCAAATCATTGCAATTGCACTATGAAAATATTCCTGTTAACATAATTTATAAATGTGGTAATATATCAAGCAGGGAGAATTTTTTATTGAATACTGAAAAAAATATATAATTTATCGGCAAAATTTAAACGAATTATTCACTGTGTTATCACATCAGATTATCACCTTAGTCTTGGTGAGTTAGTACGTCAATAGTAATGTTAGTTAGTTTGTAGCGACTAATTTGTTTAGATTTAAATAGGAAACCTCTAATTTATTTGATTATCTAACATTATTCCTTTACCATAAATTTCATGCAACTGAATTGAAGAAAGACGATTATGAATGAGATACCTGAATGCAATAGTTCACTGTAGTTCGACTGTTCTGTAACCTTGGAATGAATGAAAGCATGGAAAAACTGTTCCCTCAGTTCACCTCATCTGTAACCTACAAATTATTCTGATTATACAGTTTAGTCCTGTAACCTACAGGAGAACGATAACAAGTGAAAACTAATCATACAGTTCACCTTTTATGTTACCTAAGAGTGGAGGAAATAAATAAAAACTGATCTTACAGCC
>NC_090738.1:15700691-15705691 GCF_036898095.1 Palaemon carinicauda | reverse complement strand
TGGCTGTTGATGACTTAACAAATACACTTATAGGCTCCCCCAAACCCCCTGACCTTAGCTCACAAGGATGGTAAGGTTGCAAACACTTATGGAACTAACGAGACTGAGCGGGACTCGAACCCCTGACTGCAAACACCTGGCAGAGACGTTACCAATCAGACCAGAACAAATTTGTTTTAATTTCTGATTAAATCCATTTTCACAACAATTATCACCAGCCTCTCAGCTCAAGCTTTCGAAATCCATCTCCGTCATTCGCTCTCATTCCCTTTCCAATGACTCATTCATTCATCGTTCAGTCACGACTGATTCATTCTTCAGGCACCTAATGAATCCATCCACGCTCGCCTGGTTTTGGAAGTAAATTATAAAAGCAATAACTGAACCACAGAAAGGGAAAATATCTGAATGACGTAAATTCATATTCATTCATAATCGACGATGAATGATACAGAATATGTCAGAGAAACAGAATTGCTTCAAAGCAACAAATCATCCTGAGTTTCCTTCATCGATCATTGCAGGACTATTGCAAATCTTGCTATGCTCTTAGGGATCATTTGTCTACGCCTTCTTATCTGTAATTTGTCTAAGACCATGTGATGGATGTTAGACATTATTCGGTCTGTTTCCTTCGAAATATGTTGTCTAAATGGTAATATTAAGAGTGCGTACAGCGGCAGGTTGTTGGTCAACTGTGGTAGGTCGTAGGCTGGGTGGAGAAAAATGCATAAGGCTTCCAATTTTATCTATTATCATATGCATTTAGGTATACACTATATAAATGCATATACATACATACATACATATATATATATATATATATATATATATATATGTATATATATATATATATATATATATATATATGTATATATGTATATATATATATATATATATATATATATATATATATATATATTTATATACTGTATATATACAATATATATATATATATATATATATATATATATATATATATATATATATATATTTATATATACTGTATATATATACAGTATATATATAAATATATATATATATATATATATATATATATATATACATATATATATATATATATATATATATATATATATATATATATATATATATACTGTATATATATGTGTGTGGATGTGTGTATGTGTGTGATAAATGTATTAATAATACTAGCGATTTTCCTTTCATGAATAAGCCACAAATACAATATCGAAATCGCTCAGCCAAGGGTTCCCATACATATATATATATATATATATATATATATATATATATATATATATATATATATATATATATATATATATATATACAGTATATATATATATATATATATACATACATATATATATATATATATATATATATATATATATATATATATATATATCATCATCATCAACAACGCTTGAAACTTTGCAGAGTCGGTAATAACTTATTGTGGCATTAGATTCATTTGCGGTGTTAGCTCTTATTTTGATGTTTTAAAGAGGTGTTATAATTTTTTACGAAAAATACTATGTCAGTTTTCTGTTAACCTTCATAATGATTTCTAATCTCCTTGCATTTGTAATGGCCAAACGTATTTGTTATATATTTTCTTTAGCGATACTTTATCCTGAAAGACAAAAATTCTTAATAAAAGGAAACAAGGATGAAACGACAAATATTGAATTATTGAAAAGTATGTCACTAGAAAAATTTCAAATACCTTACCAAGGCAAAATCTATACATTGAATAACATGGGATGAAAGAAAATATGACATGAAAGACATGCTGTTAAAGAAATGAAGCAAAAATATTTTTAAATAATTAGATATGATAGGCAAGAGAAACATTACTTGAACCAAAAGAAGATACATCACTTAACTCGTCTTGAGACTTGGCGTCAATGACCTTCGATGTCAGGGTGCCAGAAAACATCAAATCATTCATCCATTCTTATTGAGACCACCAAAACAAAAGACTAAGCCGTTGCCGCCTAATGTCACCCGATAGTTCTTTTCGCCAGAACTACTGTACCCTTTTGAAACTGGTGAAATGTCTTTTAATCGGCAGTGAAGACGATTGCGCATCTTCTTGTGAAACCCTAGGGATATCTGAGCGAGTGATCCAAGCATCAAAGTCCAAAGAATAAGAAGTAAGATTGTTTCGTTCATTGTTTTCTTTCGATCGATTCGGGAACTTTTTATTTATATTTTAGTATGATTTTTAAACTGAGGAGAGGAACTTGATTTATCTTTCCGCATTTCAAATATATAACGGATGAAGGTTGTGTTTTAGCAATTCGTAGGAAGTTCGTTTTAAATTCAGATGGAACATCATACCTGAAATCGGCTTATATACACTGTTATTTCACGTGGTTACTCTAATTAATTGAAATGAATAACTAGACAGAACAGGGGTTGTTGTGGTCAATTGGAAACATACCTGCCTGGCAATCGCTAGACTAGGGTTCGAGTCCCGATCAAATTTGTTAGTTTCTTTAGTGTCTGTAACCTCACAATCCTTGTGATCTAATAGGTCTGCCTGCTGAGTTATGTGCAGCCATTGCCTGACCCTCCCTGGTCCTAGCTTGGGTGGAGATGGGTCCTAAGACTGTTGAGATACTATCACTAGAGAGGTATTGGATCCTTTGACTGGCCAGACAGTAATGCATTGGATCCCTCTCTCTTATTTTTTCTTTGCCTACACTTACACAGAATTGTCTGGCCTATTCTATACATATCCTCGTCTTTCCTCAAACACCTGCCAACATTGAGATACTAAACACTTCTTCACCCAAGAGGTTAATTACTGTACTACAGTTGTCCAATGTACTTTCCTCTTGATAAGGGTAGAAGAGACTCTTTAGCTATGGTAAGCAGCTCTTCTAGGAGAAGGACACTCCAAAATTAAACCATTGTTCTCTAGATTTGGATAGTGCCATAGCCTCTGTACCATGGTCTTTCACTGTCTTGGGTTTGAGTTCTCTTGCTTGAGGGTGCACTCGGGCACACTATTCTATCTTGTTATTATTTTTTTTCTTCCTCTTGTTCTTTTGAAATGGTGTGTTGGGCAGGCTTAATAGAAGGGCCATGGATGCCTGGAGGTTTATCAAGAGGTTGTCTTTTCCCTTTCTGATTCTCTTTCTTCTCAAAACCATCCTTACTGTCCTCCCTTCAGTTGAAGTGGCTATCCTGAAGGGTATTTAGCCTTGCATAGTATATCGGCTCCTCCATGTTGACCAGTTTTTCCGACTTTTTACTATAGTCTATGGGTTTTATCAATCACTCTATTTTGTACCAACCGTGTGTCACACGATCGTACAGAGTTCATTTTGTGCATATATTATGCTTGTATCTTCGCTCTTCCCTCGCACTAAAAAGAGCCTGAATAAAGATGTCTGTTTTTCACACCGGTAACGGTGTCGATTTTGAACATGAAATTTCTCGTTGCCTCCAGCTTTTGTATATAAAGGAGAGTGTTCTATAATAAACTCACAAGGTTGCTTTCATCCTGTTTTTGAGTCACAACCTTCTCTCGGACCGTTACAATTTATAATTCAGTACATATTGTTTTTGTTATAATTCTTGTTAATCGAGTTTTTAAGTGTGATGTCTCTTTTTTATCTATATTAATTCTTATGCTGTCTGGAGACATTGAGCGAAATCGGGGACCAGTACGTCCTCGATTTCGTCAATGTCGTCTTCTGTATTGCAATATTCGTGTTCTTCATGCAAATATTCAAGACCTTACAGTTGCGTCCAGACAGTATGATATTCTTTTGTGCTCAGAAACTCTGGTTTCTAATACGAGGCACTCATCTGAGCTCCTTATAACTGGTTTTAAAAAGCCAATAATGTTGAAACGTAATGCCATCCTTAGGGCCAGGAGAATGGCTCTGTATATTAGGACTTAGTACCTTGCTTCTCATAAGTCCTGCTATCAATGTGGATGTCATGAGAGTTAGGTAATAAAAGTTTGTGGCAAGCATAACAACTTTTATTTGTGTTCGATCTACCGGAATCCAGACATGGATGATTTTATCTTCGATTGTCTTTTTATTATTATGGCTAAGATACAAGAAGATGATAGAAAGGCTTCTTGTGTCTCTGTTGGTGATTTTAATGCTCACCATAGGGAGTGGTTAAGTTCTATCTCTCCTTCTCCTACCGATCGCTATGGCTTAAGAACTTTAGACTTTGGCTCTGATTCAGGCTGTGAGCAAATCATAAATGGAGCTACCCACAAGTCTGGTAATTGCTTGGACCTCGTATCCACTGACTCCCCTGACGTTATAACTAGTAAGGTTGGTTCTCCAGTCGGGACATCTGATCATGCCTTGATTTCATTAGTAGTGAAGACTGAGCAGCCTGTCCCTGATATATCATATTCTTGTAAAATTTATATGAAATCTCAAGCGGACTGGAATGGGATTTTGCATGATCTTTTGTGCTTGAATTAGTCACAATTATATAGTAGTGTAGATCCTGTTGTCCCTTTGAATGAGAATATAGTCAAAATAATTGATAGGCGTATCCCTTCTTGTGTGCTAAGGTACTGAGTGAAGGACAAGTCTTGGTTCAATGATGATAGTAGACGTGCTTATTTGGAGAAGCAGGAGGCCTATCATCTTTGGTAGGGTAACATCAGATTTGACCTGGAATAACTTTGCTCAGCTTCGAGCTTTTGCTCAGAGAGTTTATGCCTCAACTGAAAAGGAGTACAATTTAACCATAAAAGAAACCCTTTCTAGTACAACTCAGGAACATAAATTGTGGTCTACCCTTAAATCTACACTCTTGTGTAGATCCAACAGTTCCTCCTTTACATAAACCAGATGGCTCAGTCACTCACTGTCCAAAGGAAAAGGCAACCCTTCTGGCTGATGTTTTTGACAGTAAACAGAGTAATGAAAAACTTGAACTTTCTCATTCATGTTTTCCCGAGGCTAAACTAACTAGTTAAACTTTTTGATCTCGTGAAATTGAAGCTCTGCTGACGGACCTTGATG
>NC_090738.1:15690691-15695691 GCF_036898095.1 Palaemon carinicauda | reverse complement strand
CTACAAGCTCATCAATATCATCCTTGTCGACCTCAAGCCCCAAACTCCTGCCCATGACAACAATTTCCTCAACGACATCAGTGTCATCAGAAATTACAGGGGTAGCAGTGCTTGGACCCGCCTCTGGTTGGAAACCTTCAAACTCCCTCTCTGTGACACATGATGGCCACAGCTTACGCCAGGCAGAGTTCAATGTCCTATAGGTCACACCTCGCCAAGCTTGGTCAATCATGTTAACAGAGTTGAGGATGCTGAAGTGTTCCTTCCAGAATTCCTTTAGGGTCAACTTCGTGTCACTGGTCACTTCAAAACACTTTCTGAAAAGGGCCTTGGTATAGAGTTTTTTGAAGTTTGAAATGACCTGTTGGTCCATGGGCTGGAGTATGGGAGTAGTATTGGGGGGCAAGAATTTGATTTTGATAAAGCTGTATTCTTCTTTCAAGTCATCCTCGAGACCTGGAGGATGTGCAGGAGCATTGTCCATAACCAGAAGACATTTCATTGGCAAGCTCTTTTCAATGAGGTAAGCCTTAACCTGGGGGGCAAACACTTCGTTTATCCACTCAGTAAAGAATTGTCTTGTGACCCAAGATTTAGTGTTCGAGCGCCACATAACTGGTAGTGCACTTTTACAAATATTATTTCGTTTGAACACCCGGGGGTTGTCCGAGTGGTACACTAACAAGGGTTTGATCTTGCAATCGCCACTTGCATTTGCACACAGCAACAATGTTAGCCTATCTTTCATTGGCTTGTGACCTGGCATCTTCGTCTCGTCCTTGGTAATGTACGTATTGGCTGGCATTTTCTTCCAAAATAACCCAGTCTCATCACAATTAAAGACTTGTTGTGCGATCAAATTTTGTTCATTTATGTACCGATCGAATTCCCCCACGTATTTATCGGCTGCAATTTGATCCGAACTAGCTGCCTCCCCATGCCTAGTAACACGATGAATACCTGTTCTATTACGAAACTTTTCAAACCAACCCCTGCTCGCTTTAAATGTAAATGAATCACTTTCACTGGTACTCGGACTTTTCTTCACTAATTCTTCATAGATATGCAACGCTTTTTCACAAATGAACGCTTCACTAACACTTTCCCCGGCCAACTGTTTTTCTTTAATAAATATTAAAAGCAACTTTTCCATCTCCTCAATCACTTGTGGCCTTTGCTTAGTTACCGCCGTAACTCCCGTTGCAACATTCGCCTTCTTAATCATTTCTTTATGCTTTAAAAACGTAGAAATGGTCGACTTCGCCATTCCGTATTCTACCGCTAAATCGGACACTCGTACACCATTCTCATATTTCGCTATAATTTCCTTCTTCAACTCGATCGTTGTTCGCACTGTTTTCCTCTTCTCCTTCCCCTTAACACTCATTACTTTCTTGGGACTCATTATGAAAGCTAAAAAAGCAATTAAAAGCACTGAAAATCACTAAATCACAACGAATGCTGATCGCGCGTTGTCTGAGTGACGCTCTCGAGAGAACTGATGCTTCCCGAACAAGCGAGAGTGGCCGAGATGGCGCGATCATCACAAAGCCCATGCGGTCGTCACGTGTTCGGCTGGTCGAGTACCGAATTTTTGGTCGAGCACCGCAGCAAAAATTTCTCGAAAATTTTGGTCGAACTCCGAATTGTTCGAGTATAGAGTCGTTCGACTACCGAGGTATCACTGTATATATAAATATATATATATATATATATATATATATACATATATATATATGTATATATATATATGTATGTATACATACATATATATATATATATATATATATATATATATATATATATATATATATATGTATGTATACATACATACATACATATATATATATATATATATATATATATATATATATATATATACAAATATATGTATATATATAGATATATGAAATATATATTTAAAATATATATATATATATATATATATATATATATATATATACATATATATATATATATATATATATATATATATATATATATATATATATATTTATGTATATATATATACATAAATATATATATATATATATATATATTTATATATATATATATATATATATATATATATATATATATATATATATATATATATATATATAAATATATATATACATATATATATATATATATATATGCATATATACATACATATATACATACATATATACATTTATGTTTATATAATTATATATATGTATATGCATAGTTATATATATGTGTATATCAGGAGTTCCTAAGCCTGGGTCGGCAGGCTATTTTCTTGGGTTCATGAAGACATGGTAATAATCAAAAGGGAGCTGGCTGATAGTGGATTAAGAGGATCCAGTAAGCTTCACAAAAACTTTCCCCCATTCCGACATGAGATGCTATTTTTTAAATCTTAAAAAGAAAGGATAAATGACCATACTCAAACGGAATTGTTTCGATTCTTTGCCTATATCTCAGTCTGACGATCAACTGGGCCTGTCGTTCACATGTACATTACAGTGCTGTCTATTGGCCTTTCTCGGAACATTATGTACAGAGAAGGTTTTATAAGAACGATTATCCCTGTGGAAAGTATTTAAAGGCCTTATCCGTAGATTTAACATCTGTATTACATACTTAATCCCATCCATAGTGTTTTGGAAGAATTACCCAATTCCTTTAAGTTTGCTCGATGAATTCCATAAGGAGGTAGATAGAATGATTGCTATGGATATTATTCTACCTTCAACTTCTGATTATTGTTCACCTGTTGTTATTGTACGAAAACCTAATGGAAGTATACGTTTATGTGTTGATTTTAGAACCCTTAATAAATATTCAGAATTTGATGCAGAACCGATGCCTAGTATAAATGAAGATTTACATAAAATGAATGGCGCTAAATATTTTACTGAATTAGACCTATGTAAGGGGTACTGGCAGGTTCCATTAGATCCTAGAGCTATGAAATTTACAGCTTTTTCTACCAAGTATGGATTAAGTGATGTCATTTGGTCTTAAAACTGCGTGTGCAACATTTGTAAGATTGACGAGACAAGTATTGTCAGGATTATCAAATATATCTTGTTATTTTGATAACATTGTAATTTTCAGTAAATTCTGGAGTAATCATCTTAATCATATTAAGTTAGTTCTTACAAGACTCCGTGACCATGGCCTAACAGCTGGTCCTGGTAAACGTTTCTTTGCATTAAATGAAATAAAGTATCTTGGGTATAAATTAGGAAATAAGTGTTTATCGCCTATTAAATCCAGAGTAGATGATATTGTTAATATGCCTGTTCCAACAACAAAGAAGGACTTACGTTCATTTATGGGAACATTAGGGTTTTACAATAGACTCTTTCCAAACTTTTCTATTTTGTCTACTCCAATTAATGATTTATTGAAGAAAAACTGTAGTAATCAATTAAATTGTTCTGATAATCAACTTAAATGTTTCAATGATCTTAAAGCTTATCTTTTAATATCTCCTATCTTGATGTTGCCTGATGTAAAAAAGAAGTTTTATTTGCGAACAGATGCGTCGTATCATGGTTTGGGTGCTGTTATATTGCAGGATCATGATGGTATGTTTAAAGCAGTTTGCTATGCAGGTAAGAAATTAAATAAAGCTGAATTAAATTACTCGATTGTTTGGGGGAATAAAAAGATTTAAAGAATTTTTGTAAGGTAAAGAATGTGTTGTTCAAACTGATCATGCACTTCTAAAGTATCTTAGTAGTATGAAAAATAAGAATGACCGCCTTATGCGTTGGGCATTAAGTTTGCAACCATATTCTTTCTTTATCAAGTACATAAGATGGTCTGATAATATATGTTCAGATATGATCAGTAGATGTAAATAGTTTTTTTTTTAAGCCTGTTGTTCAAACTTAGTAGGGGGGTTTGTCGAGGAATGCTGTGCTGCCATCTCTTGTATATATTTTCACTCCAAGGACTAAAGAAGTTATTTCTTTGTTTATTCGGTTGTCCTTGGTTTTTTTTTTTTCTTAACATGGAGAGTCCCCGGCAATTCTCTAATAACTACCTGACACCTAGCCATCCGTAACAAACTCCTTAGTCCTTAGACCTTGGTCAGTCGTCTTCATTCTTGGTCATTGGATCTTATTTCATCTTTAGATACACACAATTCTTCATAAGATTGTAATCACGTGCAGTACTTTTCCTGATCCTGATTATGCGCGCAAGATCTTCAATAGACCTTTGCATTGTTATAGAAGTTCCTGGTGTTATACATGAAGTTTGTTAATTTTGTATGTTCTAGTTAGTAAATATATTTTAATTTGATGGAATTTTTCATGTTATACCTTTATATTAAGATATTAAACAAGGAAACTCAAAAATTAACAATAAAATATAATTTTAAAAGAACCCGAGTTCATGGAATATAAGATCTAAAAACAATAAATCGACAATATATATATATATATATATATATATATATATATATATATACATATATATATATATATACATATATACATATATATATATATATATATATATATATATATATATATAATCAGATGTAGATATATACATACATCCATATATATATATATATATATATATATATATATATATATATATATATATACATATATATATATATATGTATATATGTATATATGTATATATGTATATATGTATATATGTATATATATATATATATATATATATATATATATATATATATATATATATATATATATATATAGTCGATTTATTGTTTTTAGATCTTATATTCCATGAACTCGGGTTCTTTTAAAATTATATTTTATTGTTAATTTTTGAGTTTCCTTGTTTAATATCTTAATATAAAGGTATAACATGAAAACTTCCATCAAATTAAAATATATTTACTAACTAGAACATGGTTATCTTTTTCTATTTCCATGGTAAACTTAATGTTTGGGTGAATTCTATTTACATATTCTAAAAAGTTTCTATAAGAGATACGTTGACGACACTTTTTTGCTATTTAG
>NC_090738.1:15680691-15683191 GCF_036898095.1 Palaemon carinicauda | reverse complement strand
CAAGAAAATGAGATCACGACATATGTTGGAAAGATTTCACTTTCTGATACCAACCTGCTTGCAAAAGAGGCAAGCTAGCGGTCGAGAGAGAGAGAGAGAGAGAGAGAGAGAGAGAGAGAGAGAGAGAGAGAGAGAGAGAGAGAGAGAGAGAGAGAGTCTTAATTAAGGTGACATTCGTAACAAGACCGAAGTTGAAAATTAAACTTAGATACTTTGGAGAAATAGGCGTCGGAAGTTCAGCCAGAACGTCGAGCATGTGCAATAGACTTTATTAGTTTTCGAGGTAATTTGTTACATCGTCCTTCATTTCCAGAGTTCATATTTATCTCTCTCTCTCTCTCTCTCTCTCTCTCTCTCTCTCTCTCTCTCTCTCTCTCTCTCTCTCTCTCGAGTTTCCATTAATGGACTAAAAAGTCTGAGACATCCAAAATCCTTATAAAAGTCGTTCTCTCTCTCTCTCTCTCTCTCTCTCTCTCTCTCTCTCTCTCTCTCTCTCTCTCTCTCCACTACTTTTTAATAAAAAAATATATTAAAATGAAAAATTCAGACATTACTCTTAACGCACAATAAAACAACGAGTAACATTTTGGTTATATATTTTGATTGACACTTGACAGGCATTTGCCACTAGAACTATAGTTAACCTTTTTGCCCCACAGATTAATATATGTGATAATTGATGCAAGTGACAAGTGCCATGAGGGCACATGTATCTAGGGAAAATCTCTCTAAGGATTACTGAAATAATATTCACCCCAAAATGCCCCCACGCAGGACATAACAGTTGATCTCAACATTGGCACTATTTGATACAGCTGGCTTTATTTCAATGAAGCTTTTGCTAAACAAAACCTTTGAATCTACCCTTTTGGTTCATTACACATTTATATATTACATTCACTTATATATATATATATATATATATATATATATATATATATATATATATATATATATATATATATATATATATATATGTGTGTGTGTGTGTGTGTGTGTGTATGTATATAATCACGGACAACCGTACTATGTCACTGCCGTCTCAATACAGAAGGCCTGGGTATGCCGGCCGTGTGAGGTCTATGATGTAATAGCCTGCGTCGGTTGGCTCCAAGCGGCAAGCGTTCAAACTCTGCAATCTGTCTTCATCCGAGTAATAGCCTCTGGCGATGCTCCCTTTGTGATTTGTGTTTTATCCTTTAATATTGGATTTCATGCTGGGCATTATGCAAGGAAAAGTTACACAGTTTAATTCCAGCTTGGTATGTTTGAATATCTTGGGCAAATACCGTAAACTAAACTTATTGCATTGCTACTTCACATGTTATATAGTCATTAATAACAAGATCTGCCATGAGAGGAACGGGATGTAAGGCAGTTTTACACTGTAATGAATTTTAAACTGGGATGTGATAAAATTTTAAATTTACCGTCACTATTTTGTATCTCGTGTGGCTGTACGAGAACACGAGGGTGTTTTTGATAATATAAAGGCAAAAAGCATAGGCAACAAATTTCTTATCATAATCTAACTCAATTTATTTTGTTTGATCGGTTACTAGTATTTTAAAGTTTTTATGAGGAATTTTTCTTAAAAATTATATAACAATAACATTATCTGCCCTAAAAGCAACAGGACGTAAAAATCAATGGCGTAGGAAAAAAAATTTCCGTAGGGGGGGGGGGGGGGGGTTGCGTTTGAAATGGCACTCTCGCAATTTCTGCGTATCTGACAGCAAATTGCAGCATGAAAAAGAATGCAACTTTGGACGATTTTCATATGACCAACTGACATTTTTTACACAACGACTATCAACACCGGTAGGCCTACTTAATTGATTTAATAAAAACATACTGACGATGTTGATTCTTAGCTATAAACTCAATCACAATATCTGTCAAGTCAAGGCTATCACTTTTCTAATTATAATATGTTTTTTTCTTACGATTTAGTATAGCTATAATTTGTTCGTCGGTTCCAATCTTATCGATAAATCTTTAACGCCTTTCACATTTTTAATTTCGTTTAATTGATAGTTCACAGAGGACAATTATCTAATGTTTTAATTGCTATTCAGTAATACTGCATTGGTTATAAAGAAATCAAGGTTTCTAAAGTGCTTTTGTATTAGCAAAATACAGACATATACACACGTACATATATATATATATATATATATATATATATATATATATATATATATATATATATATATATATATATATACACACACACACACACATATATATATATATATATATATATATATATGCATATATATATGCATATATATATATATATCTATATATATATATATATATATATATATATATATATATATATATATATATATTACTTAGGCATGTTACTCACCGTTTATAATGAATAGGCAATGTCTTGGTGGCGTTCAAAACTGGAGGATAGCTTTTCTCCGGACGAACTGTTCTGCAGATAGTTTTCACAATAACATCTAATTTCTGATGGAGCGTGTAAGCTTCA
>NC_090738.1:15676341-15678841 GCF_036898095.1 Palaemon carinicauda | reverse complement strand
AAATGTCTAGGTGTAATCTTGCAATTATAGATCAGTGAGGAATTGAAAATGTTCAACTGTAACATTTGAATTAAAGATTAGTAAGGAAATTGAAAGGTTTAGCTGTAACGTTGGAATTTTAAATTAGTGAAGAAATTGAAATGTTTAGCTGTAACGTTGGAATTTTTAATTAATAAGAATATTGAAATGTTTAGCTGTAACGTTGGAATTTTAAATTAGTTAGGAAATAGATAGATTTACCTATAACGATGGAATGGTAGGCCAGTAGAGAAATTGAAATGTTTAGCTGTAAAGTTGGAATTTTAGATTAGTGAGGAAATTGAAATGTTCAGCTTTGATGTTAAAATTTTAGATTAATAAGGGAATGAAAATGTTCAGCTATGACGATGGAATTTCAATTTAGTGGGGAAATTGAAATGTTTAACAGCAACGTTGGAATTTTAGATTGGTGAAGTAATGAAAATTTTAAGCTTTAACGTTGAAATTTTAAATTAGTAAGGAAATAAAAATGTTTGGCTGTAATGTTGAAACTTTACGTTAGTGAGGAAATTGAATGATTTTGTTGCAATATTGGGATCTATGATTAGGGAAGAAATGAAAATCTTCCGCTGTAACTTTAAAATTTTAGATTGATGAAGAAATGAAAATGTTGGAATATTAGGTTAGTAATGAAATTTAAAGGTTTAGCTGTAATACCAGAATTTTAGAGTAGTGTGGAGATGAAAAAGTTCAGCAATGGCGTTGGAATTTTAGATTTGTGAGGAAAACAAAAAGGTTTAGCTGTAACGATGTAATTTTAGATTAGTGAAAAAATCAAAAGTTTTAACTTTGACGTTGTAATTTTATAATAGCGTTGAAATTTAAAGCTTCAGCTGTAACATTGGAATTTTAGATTTGTGAGGAAATGTAAAGGTTCAATTGTAAAGTTAGAATTCTAGATTAGTGAGAAACTTATATTAAGGTGTAACGTTGGGTTATTGAATTGATTGAGGAAATTGGATTATTTAGCTGTAATTTTGGAATTTTAGATTACCGAGGAAATTTTAAAAATTTAGCTGTGACGTTGGAATTTTAGATAGGGAGGAAATTAAAATGTTCAGCTTTAACGTTGGAGTTATTGATTATTGGGGAAATTCAAAGGTTTGCCTTCAACTTTGGAATTTTAGATTAATGAAGAAATTGTAAGGTTTAGCTCTAACGTTGGAATTTTAGATTAGTGACTAAATTGGTGTGTTCAGCTTTACCATTGGAATTGTAGATTAGTGATGAAATTGAAAGGTACAGGTGTAATGTTCGAATTTTAGAAACGAGAAAATGCAATACTGGATTTTTAGAACAACTGAATTTCTAAGATGTATCACTGGATTTTTGGAACTGTAATGTAATTCAGATTTGCATATATAATGTTGGAATTTTGGAGTATTGAGAATTTTTACAGGTTGAAATGCAACGTTAGATTTTTAGAATTGTGGGGAGATTTTAATGCTTAGAAGTAACGTTGGATTTTATAACAGTTAGGAAAACGATAATTCAAGATTAACAAAAAAGTAGACTTAGGTTAAGCAATTAAAGACAAATTTATTCAAAACTTATCAAACTTTTACCATAATCATCTATGCAGAAACGGCTTCTCCCTAAATATGTCATAAACTCATAAAATATATAAAAACAGCGAAAGAATAAAAATGGGGATATGAAAGAGCAATGTGAAACTCTATAAGAAAATTCATGAGAAAGGGTCATATAAGGACCTGAAGAATGATCTCTCTCTCTCTCTCTGTAGAGAGAGAGAGAGAGAGAGAGAGAGAGAGAGGAGAGAGAGAGAGATCATCCAAGCTTGAGCGATTGCGGAGATAATGTACTTGATAAGACAGGAGCCCTTTCGTGGATGAATCCTGTGCAAGCATTAGTGCATGTGATGGAAGCCTTTGATGGCCGGAAAGCTGGTGGGGGGGGGGGGGTTGTTATGGGGAGGGAGTGGGCCAGTAATGGAAAGGGTTGATGGAAGAGGTATTACTCGCTTGTGACACTAATGGCGACGCAAATTGAATATGATGTAATCCTTCGGTCTTGCAATTTGTGCAAACTGCAAAAATACCGCACACTTATTGTTTATTGAATTATAAGATAGTCTTTACTTAATCCTTTAACTGTACAGTAATTTGTTATTTCATTTCGTTGGGGGAATAGTTTCAAAATCTAAAAAAAATAAGGGTAATTTTAGATATGTGAAACTTTTTAAGTTTATACATATTGTAGACAGGATTCTGGAAACTGGAAGAAACCTGATTTTTTATTTTAGCAGAGGTAATCAGAAGACTTTCGTGATATATTGAAGCAGATTTTCAAAGATATTAGAATAACAAGTTTTTATCGTTCTTAAAATATTCAATTTTTCCTTGTTTCCTCTCCTCGCAGGGCTATTTTCCCTGTTGGAACCCCTAAGCTTATAGCATCTTGCTCTTCCAAATAGGGTTGTCGTTAGCAAATAATAATAATA
>NC_090738.1:15651341-15668841 GCF_036898095.1 Palaemon carinicauda | reverse complement strand
ATATACTGTATATACAGTATATATATATATATATATATATTTCATGGTATGGATAGGGAAAGAGTTGTTCAAATTGTCCTTTTTTTATTATTCCCAACGTTTCGTGATTCTTAATCACATTGTCCAGGGCTAAAAATAAAACATATACAAAAGAATTAAGAAAGTGTAACTCTGGGACCTACGTAGGATCTACCAAGAGGTTGTTAAAGGTCAGAATTGATTCCCATAGAGGTGTTAGCTATCGAACTGGTTGCAGAATATCCAACCCTGAACATTCTAATATTCGGACTCATGCTATAATGTGCAAACAAAATATTGAAAACAAAGATTTTACCATCATTGGTCAAGTGTCAAATAACCATGACTTACCTCTTCTTGAGTCCATATTGATCAAACGACTAGTTCCGTCGTTAAATACCCAAGCTTCTTCTATTCAGTTGTATTTGTCATAGTTTTCTTTGGTTTATTTTCTAACTCTTGTTGGCATACAGTTTCTCACTACGCTTCTGCGAGGTTGGTTCCACTACTCTGTCTGATGTATATATATTTATTTATTCATTTTTTCCTTTTAATTTTCATTTAAATTTCAACTGTTTTTATAGTTTTGAATGAATTTGTATATGTTTTATTTTTAGCCCTGGACAATGTGATTAAGAATCACGAAACGTTGGGAATAATAAAAAAAGGACAATTTGAACAACTCTTTCCCTATCCATACCATGAAATTTGTGTTCATTACTGGCTGTTGCTGCCTTCACCGAAGATATATATATATATATATATATATATGTGTGTGTGTGTGTGTGTGTGTAGATAAATAGATAAAGATATAGGTATATATATATATATATATATATGTATATATATATATATATATATATATAAATATATATATATATATATATATATTAGTGTCATATCTATATGAAGAGACTTAGTGAAATTTACATATTTAAATGGAGTTCCATGAGGCGGGACTCTGCACAAAATTGGCCGGTGCAAACTATCAAAGGCTTTTTCGTAGTCAACAAATGCTATCAAAAGGGGATTTTTTTTTCTTTTTAATCTGCGCATTGCTGTACAACATGTCTCAAAATGAAAATTTGGTCAGTGTAACTTTCACCTTTTCGAAATCCTGCTTGTTCCTCTCTCAGCTTTTCATCAATCTTTCTCTCCAGTCTCTTTATAATAAGCAAACTATATATTTTCACAACAACAGACGTAAGTGTTATGCCTCTTTAATTAATGTGCCCTATTCTACAAAATAATTATATAGGTATTCTGGGGGTTACTGAACCACAAAAAAAAAAAAAAAAAAAAAAAAAAAAAAATAGATATTCATCTTTGCTCAGTTCCACCCCATAATTCTTCTTTTTTATTGCAATGGATATATTTATTTTTCATAAATTTTCTTCAACAGAAATTCGGAGGAAAATTCATAAAAAAAAAAAAACAGTAAATTGAAGTTGAATTTGTTTTCCTAAAAGATATTAATTGAAATAAATATTTTTGAGGATGACCACAACCTTTAGTCTTTCTTGTGAGTAGTAATTCACATTCAGGTTTCATTTGCTCTTGCAGATTATACTTTTTATTATTATGATAGATATTTACTTCTGAAAGCGGACGCATGTTCCCCTCATCATTGTGGAAACACGTTTTAATTGAGATTATTTGGTTCAATATTACTATATTGAATGTACAAACTCTATCAATAAAAAAGTCAGTTTTTTTTATTATTTCCATAATTGGAAATAAAATTTGACTTATTTTCTGTCCAAATTTACTTGATTTTCAGGATTTACCGAAATGTTTAAATCCAAAGATATTTTTTAGTAATGACTTTGTTCAAGTGAGTTAATCACTCGGCTATTTAACTGGCTTCATATATTTCTGTTTATCATTAAATATTCGGTCATCCATTCGTTCACTTTTATATCAATTAAACTTATTTAATCAGTTATACTAAAATACAAATCCATTTGAGTTTCTAGGTAGATTCCACAAAAACATAATGGAGTCTCTCTCTCTCTCTCTCTCTCTCTCTCTCTCTCTCTCTCTCCGGCAGGTGTAACGAGTTATATACTACGATTTCGAGCTAGAAGTAGCATCACGTTTACAGTTAGGTAAAACCATACGATTTCTCTCATAACAGTTTGTTAATCAGCATATATAATGTGGAAATATTCGCTGAATATACTGTACATATCATGCCTCTCAAGAAATTATTTGAATGATATGTTTTAAATCATCTTTTAATTTGCCTCATTAGAATAATTTGGTACCGATGAGATATGTTTGATTCGTAATGATATCCTGAAACTCTTGATGACGCAATTACATGAAAAGCAGTTTTCATTCTACTTCAATGAATAACTTCGAACGTATGTAATTACCATTCAGCATCCAATAGATTAATGCATTGACAAATCCAGTTGAGATCATCGCTTTTCCTTTCTATAAATGGCACAATTTCATAGTAATCTATAAAAGGATTTACCGGTATTGTTCTCTAATCCTCAGAGACTACCAATACTGTAAGTGACAGCTCTGCGTAAATTGCGTAAATCATACGATAGCGCTTAATGAACGCAGGAAATCTCAACCAATTACGTATTCCATATTTGTTGTTGTTTCAAGAAAACTGTCCTTCCAACGTTATTGCTAAATTAATGATGATGTAATATATTAGATCGATTGCAAGTTGTTTTAACAGAATCATTATTATTGTCAACAGTTACTAAAATATGGAATGAATTTCAAAAGTAATTAATATTGTTGTTATTCTAGTTACTGTAAAATGGTTTGAAAACAATAGCAAGATTTAAACAAATTATTGTATGATATTATTGCTGTCAATGTAAATAGTAAAATAATTTATCAAATCAATTGTAAAATATAGACAAATCATTGCAATTGCACTATGAAAATATTCCTGTTAACCTAATTTATAAATGTGGTAATAAATAAAGCAGCGAGATTTTTTTATTGAATATTGAAAAAATATATAATTTATCGGCAAAATTTAAACGAATTATTCACTGTGTTATCACATCAGATTATCACCTTAGTCTTGGTGAGTTAGTACGTCAATAGTACAGGTAATGTTACGCTAATAACAATGCACTTTTAGTTATTATGTAGCGACTAATTTGTTTAGATTTAAATATAAAACATGTAATTTATTTGATTATCTAACATTATTCCTTCACCACAAATTTCATGCAACTGAATTGAAGAAAGACGATTATGAATGACAGATACCTGAATGCGATAGTTCACTGCAATTCGACTGTTCTGTAACCTTGGAATGAATGAAAGCATGGAAAAAAACTGTTCCTTCATTTCACCTCATCTGTAACCTACAAATTATTCTGATTATACAGTTTACTTTTGTAACCTACAGGAGAACGATAGCAAGTGAAAACTAATAGTACAGTTCTCCTTTTATGTTTCCTAAGAGTGGAGGAAATAAATAAAAACTTATCTTACAGCCAATGTCTCCTGTAACCTACAAGTGAAGCTACAACCCTAGTTGAAAAGCAGGATGCTATAAGGCCAGGGGCCCCAAATGGAAAAATAGCTCAGTGAAGAAAGGAAAAAAAGGAAAAATAAAATATTCTAAGGATATTTTATGTCCCCTGTGGCCGCGGTGGCATAAACAATTAGAATAGCGCCAACGTATCCCTGCGTGTCGTAAAAGGCGACTAAAAGGGACGGGACGAGGGGGCGGGGAACCCCCCTATCCTGTATTATAATCCTGTGAGACATCAAAGAAGTGGAGCCGAGGGGAGAGTGACAGCTCCCCGCACTCTAGTTTTGGGGTGTTTGAATGTGCGTGGATGTAGTACGATAGAGAGTAAAAGAGGTGAGATTGGAAGTATGTTTAGGAATAGAAGGATAAATATACTGGCTTTGTGTGAGACAAAGATTAAAGGGTAAGGTGAAGTGATGTTTGGTGAAATGTCTGGTAGAGTGTCTGGGATTGAAAGGGGAAGAGCAAGAGAATATGTGGCTTTATTGCTGAATGAATGGATGACAGGTAGAGTAGTGGAATGGAAGGAGATATCATCTAGGTTATAGAAATGATTCTTTTCCAGTCGTATCATCTCTAGAGAAGATAAAAAAAAATTCACCATGTTCTTTCACCGAGAGAAGCTCCTCTTATTCATTGCTGTCAAGGCTACCATTCAGCCTTAAGCATGGACTGTCTTTTGAAGGAAGGAGATAGACATTTCCTCCACATGGGAGTTGTTTATGCTCATAAGGCGCTTCTAACATTAAATTCGAGAAGACAATCAGTCAAGGTTTTGACTGTCAAGACTGTCTCTGCTACTTTAGCTTAGGAGAAGAGTTTATGTGAGTTACACTGTCTCTCTGCCTTATTCCCTGATGGTGATAGGTGGAAGGATCTCCCTCAGTTTGTTGCCAGGCTGAGTAGCCTAAACCTAGAAAAAGGTTCAAGCCCTGCTCTATCCCTGAACGTGAAGTGCCAGGTGCCATGCAGAAGAGATGATTTGGTGTCCCCTGAGGTCTTTGAAGTGATATCTGAAAAAAAAACCCGACACCTCAGTCCTGATTGTCAGCGACTCTTCCTTAGCACTGGCAGAAGAAAGAGGTGTCTCGAAACCTGATGCCTCTCTGACTTCATCAGATGATCCATAATGCATACACCTCGATGCTAAGAGAGTTGAGGTACAGTTAGACACAAGAGTTCCTAGCTGACCTCTCTCCAAAGAAGTGCTCCCTGTCACACCCTTACTTCATGGTGAATAACTAAATTCATATTGTAAGAACACATGGCAGATATAAGGAGCTAAGCTAGACACAGGAATTCACTGTGCACTAAGGGTGAGGCTGGGGGCTTTTCTTCAGAGAAATGAAATAGAATAGTGTCCGCGTATTCCCTTAAGCAAGATATCTCTACCCCAAGACAATGGGAAACCATGATATAAAGGTTGTGTCACTACGAAAGACTAGCGAACAATGGTTTTATTTTGGAGTGTCATTCTCCCAGAAAAGCTGGTGAAGATAGCTAAAAAGTCTCTATTTTTACGAGGCCGAAAGTAGCTACTGAATAATTACAGTGCAGTAGTTAACTCCTTCAGTAAAGAGGAATTGTTTAGTAATTTCAGTAAGGTATATGAGGACAGAAGAGAATGTGGAAAAAAATATGCTAGACTATTCAGTGTACGTGTAGGCAAAAGAAAAATGTGTGGTAATCAGCGAGAGAGAGATCCAATTTAGTAGTATCTGTCCAGTCAAAGGACCCAGTAGCTCTCTGACAGTAGCATCTCAACGGGTGGCTGGTGGGCTGGCTAACCTACACCACAAATATGATTTTGAACATGATAACACCACACCCCAAATATTTCACTTCTGTTATGTCACCTAACTGTTTTCTGAAGAAGACTCGCATTTCCAAAATGAACTAAATTTTAAGGAATCCATCTCAGGAAGAAAGAGACAGTTTATGTGAAATATTGCTGTTGAAGTTGCCATTGTAATGGAGTAATTTCCTGAATGAGAATCTTGGATATCAGATTCTGGTTCCGAGTTGCCTTTTCGTTACTCTTTTGTTTCATACATTGTGTGGGGCTCTTCAGGGAGTGTTTTGTTCCTCGTGAAGTACATATTTCAGAAATGTAGTTCCAGATTTTTATCCTTCAAATCATAGTTGATGATTAGGTCTGTGCATTAGTCTAGATATCATGTCATTATTAGGATATGAAGAGATGTGGTGTGGTATTTTGGCGTAAATTTAATTTACCCCCAAGACTATATACAATCTGTTCAGCAAATATTGGTCTACATGTTATTATGTATCTATATTATGTACATTAGGGTATTGAAAATCTCGGTCTAGATCTCATTGTACGCCCAGACTATACATTGTACAGCGAGGTTTTGAAATCTGTGTAGATGTTATTTTGCATCTAGGTTATGTACAGTAAGGTTTTTGGGCTCAAGCTATGTCGTCCTGATGGAAGTTCCTTCATTAGTACCTTCCTAGGTTATATTTGACTACAATGATATATCCCAGAGAATTTACAAAAGGTATCCAGAATTCTAACTCCTGGAGCGAATATTCCTTAAAATTGGATATCGCGTAATCAGAGGACGCATTCTTGACACGTCTCATAGCTATCTACACCCCTAATAGCGTTTTACGCTTCGAGGAGGACGTAGCAAAATAAAAGGAAGCCGTGCAAAGGCTAACCCCGTTCTCGTATTACTATTGGGAATACAACAGCGCCATTCCCACGATGCGGACACTCATTTTTTTGTAGTGATTTCACTCGGTGGTATTCCCAGGTGATCTAACTTTTCGATCGTTTTACAGGATTGTAATTATGCTTTCCCCATCTTCTTCCGCTTCTGGAAAGTTGAGTATCGGGTCTTTACTATGAGTATATTTTAGCTCCTGTTTCACAATGAAATTAGAGTATTTTATTGTCCCTAAGAGCTAGGCCAGTTACTGGAGGCGCCATGGCGACGTCGTTCGTTAGGCATGTGTTATTTAGATAGCAGTACGACTTCCAGTTTTAAATAGCCTTATTTAATTATTTTAATTATTTAGCTATTTAGGCAATTATTCTTGTAAAGATTTGATACTGTGCATAATTTTTTCCCCTTCTCTGTCGATCGTATAGTTAGAGTTTCGGTGATTTAGGTAACCGAGATCTCGACTAGCCTAGGTAACCTAACCTAGACGTTTTACTATACGTTCAGACTTTCCCCGGCTACCCTCGTGTATTGTTTTCATTTAGTGGAGACTGATACCTCCTAAAATGTTATGAAACATTACACGTCTCTTCGGAGATTTAAGAGTAATCTCTTTCCCTCTGCGTGTAGCCTCAGGCTACAACCCTATTAGCCGTGCTTTGAATTTTTTTTAGACATGGCTAACTTAGCGTTTGTCCTGCCTCTTCCCTTAACCGTTGGTTGTGGTTTACCAGCAGGTTTTGGGATTTAGTCAGAATCTCAGAGTATTTAGTCTTATGTCGGCTGCCTGCCGGCAGTGTGAATGGGTTGTTGGATACCATCTTTCCCCTGCCGGCTAGGTGGCCGGCAATGGAGGTTAGCCCTCATTAGCCGCACTCGGAGTTATGGTAGGATACCATCTTCTCCTTGCAACTAAAAGACTAGTCCTGTGCCACAGTACTCTGGCTGAAGAGTAATATTCTTTAGCCTATGATACGTGGCCCTGGAACTCTGTTTCTTCTTTGTTGAGAGGAGGCGGCAGTGCCGCCATCCCCTTAACTGTGTCGGCAATCTCTGGGATTGAGAACTGAGTCTCTCCTGTTCCCTGGGATTCTGCCGATACTGAAACAGAGTTTCTTTTAACAGGTGGTAGGACTGACAAATTTTGCCAGTTCCTTTCACACTCGTTACAGGACCCTGTTCCTTACCCCTCTGTCCACTTTTGATGGCTGAGCCGTTGTCTTTCTTTAGGCCGGCATTTTGCAACCTTACCATTGCCGGTAGGATGCTGGAGCCGGCCCGACTCCCTCTCCAGCCATGACTTTGGCTGACGGCAGGGCAAACTGCCGCCACCCACATCTTCTGTCAGCAACTGCCGGCCCATCCGGCAGCCAAGATGGCTGCCGGTAGGTGGCGGCTGCTGGCAGCCATGACGGCCGTGAGTGGGAAGTCCCTTTCTGTACCCAAGGTTCTTCAGTCCTCTCTTGGACTGCTGCTACAGGTTCTGTTGCTAGGGTACTGCCGGCCAGGCCGGCAAAGATAGTGCTGACTCAGTTGGCAGCACGCCGACAGTATTGGTACTGCAGGAGGCTTCCGGCAAAGATAGTGCTGACTTAGTTGGCAGCACGCTGACAGTATTGGTACTGCTGGAGGCTTTCCGGGCGGCAGTGCATCGGCGATACCTTGTCGGCAATAGTACTGTAGCTGCATGGAAGCCTGAATGGTACATTCTCCCCTTCTATTAGAACCTTTTTTTCTGGAGAAAGCCAGTCAAATTAGACTTTTACATCCTTAATTACTGTATACATTCACAGTAAGGAGTAGTCTTTTTTCCATGCTATCTCTCTCTCTCTCTCTAGCTAGCATGCCGGGCATGCCGGCAAGACCTGGCTATGCCGGCTACATGCCGGCTGAACTACTCTATATATTATACAGGTAGCCAGTACATCTGCAGTATATAAAACTACTATATAGTTTATACTAGTAGTTATTTCCAATATATTTTGGATATCCAACACAGGCATTTTCTGAGCCCAATCCTATATTGAATGAATATGATTTCTTCAATATGCTGATTAGAAATCAGTTTTAGGATTACCCTACAATATTAAACTCTTCAAGGCAGGAGTAATACACTCCTAACCCTTAAAAGGCAGAGCCTTTATCCTTGAGTCACCCTGATCAGGAAACTCTATATTTTAATATAGTAGGAAGATTACAGCAAATAGGCTGAGTGGGATATACAAATATATGTCTTTCTTTTTCTTTATTCCAGCTGGCTTCATGCTAGATGGACCGTACTGTCATATGCTACTATGAAGGCAGCATAATGTCTAGATTACAATACATGATGCACAGTAGCCAGTAAATTGCAATATAGACTTACTGCAATTAGAAAAATACAGTACCATTATACAGTAGTATTTTCTGACATACCTTGAGTACCCTCTTACGAGCATTCCGCTGGTACAGCTCATATATTGAATGAATAGTTTTCTTCAATATTCTGATCGAGAACCAGTCATCCTGACCCCACAGTATTAACATTATTTGGGACAGTGATTTGATACTTCTCTACCCCTAGGGGTAAGAGCCCTTCTACTTGGAGTTACCCAATAGAGAAACGTCCATGTAGTTAATACTGAGGGGAGGTAACAGCATTTGCTCACAGGGGTACACAAGTATGTATCTCCTACTATACCTTTATAGCTTACTATCCTAAGCTACTTTATTGTAAATGACATTTGCATGGTGATTATCAAGGAGACAATCCATTGTCTACTCATTTGGTTTTCCTTTCTTTACAGAAGGAACACCTTGTGCTGCAGTCCTCTGCAAGACTATGAGTAAGTATTTTTATGGTCATAATACTTGCAGGTTTCATGCCCCCTGCAATATCATTTCCGGATACCTACATTATTGGAACCCACAGGTTAGCAATTTATGTCGGACATTAATGTCCGAAGGTTTTGAAAATCCCAAGTCTACGAAGACTAAGGATACAGCTCAATATAAATTACGCAACTGGGTGAGAAGCTTTCAAAAGATCTCTCCGGGACCTTTCTTACTTAATGATAGGATGCGTAAGCTACTATATCCGGAAGCAAGTGAGGAAACAGTAGTGCCTCAGGAGCCAACTACTTCCCCTGATGGCCAGAAAACCTTTGGGATTAAGGGCAAGAAGTGCCCCAGGGTAGAAGAGGAAAATGTTGCCTCGGAATTTCCTCCGCCTCTGCCGGCTATAGAGCCATCGATGTCGACATCTTCGTCTTCTACCCCTCTATTGGATTATGTGGTACAATTATATATCCAGCTGAAGAATCAAATAGAGAGCTTTTGTACTCAAAACGAAAAGCAGGAAGTGAAACGCAATATGGAGCCTCGTGAAGCTTCTCTTGTCGCTTCCCAGGGGTCAGTCAAATGACCCATGAATCAAGACCTACCACTATGCTCCATAACCAATCCCTGGAGGTTTGCAGAGCAGATGCCGATTTCAAATGGCAATCTCTACATCTCAGAGGAAATAGGTGCTGTTCCTTTGAACAAAATTCAATTTTGGCCAAGCTTTGATGCTTTCCCTAATTGTTGGGTCCGACTGAAGTACGAACCAAAGACAAGAAAAGGAACGGAACCAAAGGAAGTCTTGATTCTCGACCATGATAAGGCACAGACTATCCTTTCAGGTAGTCTAAGAAAGGCGGGTTATTCAGAGTCGAAGGTATTCTCACTGAATAAGTGACATCTTTCCTTTCTTGCTCCTACTTCACTCTCATTCCCCTTTATGGGGAAGGCATTTACTTCTGTTGTCAAAGTGGTAGAGGCGGGTAAGCCATGTCCCACACTCGATGAGTGCAAGCCTTTGTCACCAGCTTTTCCCGGACAGGAAAAGGATTGGAAGGAAGTCCATTTGACATTTTCAGTAGGAAAATTAGACAAGGACGTTGCAAGTTGACAATTCAAGGTATGTCTCCCTAAATTGTCTGAGTTGCTCTTGTGTAATGAACAGGAGTCAAAGGAGAGACTTGCGACATCCCTTTTTTCTACAAAACTACATAGAGTTGTGTTTAACCTACGAAAGTACCCCAGACATGCTCATGGTCATAGCCAAAATGCATATGGCTATCTTGGTGAAGGACCTTTACGCCTTTATGGAGGTTAGGAGAGCATGTAGAGAGTTTGTGTTCGCTGCTGCAACAGTGAAACACGAAACAAGAAAGCTAATATCTTCTAACATCTGGGGTAAAGACCTCTTCCCACACGAGGTCATTAAGGAAGTAATTAAGAATGCCACCATGGAGAACATAAGACTTCTCCAAAAATGGGGCATTCCTTCAAAGAGAAAATCTTCTGTGGTTGTGGGTCCCCAACCTAAAAAGAAGATCGAAAAGGCTGGAAATATCCGAGCTGTTCAATAACATCCCACTATTCCAGTGACTACGGTGCTACAGGCAGATGGTCAAAAGTCTAAGTCTACTGACTACTCGAAGCATAAAGACGCTTCGGCTAGGAAGAACTTCCCCTCAGGATCGCAGGACCTTCGATCCTTTGGTCCAAAGCCTATTCAAGATGAGCCATTGATGGGAAACAGAAATGCCCCTACCATCATTTCCTTACCTTCTCCTACAGCTCAAAACCCTCCTGGAGGAGTATACCTGAGAGCTATAGAGCATACAGGTGGTAAGAAAACTATAGCTCATCGAGTTCCAGGGAAGGCTGTTTTGTGTTCACGAGAAGGACACAAGATATCAATAAGTCATTCTGAACTTGTCGCCACTCAACAAGTTCATAAAAAACAGCAAGTTCTATATGTTAATCCTTCTGAACATATGGACCTTGTTCCAATTAGGGGTGTTCGTAGTTTTGTCAGACCTGAAAGGTGTCCTTTGGAACCTTCCAGTCAACCAACCCCCTTCCTCCTATCTAGAATTCATGTTACAGAGAGTAACATTCATCCTAGGAAAGATACGTGTCGGACTCAAAGTCCTAAGTATCTTCATGGGATTGACGAACTTAGTCCCGTCAAAATCAAACCTAGAAATAGTTTAGGTATTAATATACCTGATCGAGAGGCTGGAGTGGGCAGCACCCAAAGTGTTTGGCTAATATGCATTCAAAGAGATGACCCGGTTTCCGGAACATCACGGATGCAAGATAAGCTTCTAGAAGTCTCGACTTTCTCTCCAGCTCAGGGGTTTCGATGGTTAAAAAACCATCGAAGCCCTCAGTCACATCAACTCTCTTTTCCCTTGGGAATATAAAAGGAGATCGCGAGGTCTGTCAAGAGACTCAGGTAATCAGTCAGATTTCCAAAATGCCAACAGGAAAAAGCGCTAAACTTTCCCTAGTTCGCAATAGTGACCGACCTAGTGCTAAGAGCACACTGGAAAGATGCGTTAAGAGCCTGGAGAAAACACGCATCAAACGCTTGAAGAGATGAAAAAAGACTGAGATCGGTCCCTCTTTAATCGCTTCTCTAACAAAAATTAAAAGTAGGTACCAAGACTCTGCTGGCCCTTTCATGGGTGGGGAAGCCCCCTCCACACAGATCAGACTCCCTACGACTGATCTGGGACACCGAAGCGATAATAAGACGTCACAATCGAACGTGTCATACAGTCTTGGTGAAGCTACCCATCCCTCTCTTAAAGGGACGGCACCTACCAGCAGTTCATTTACAACTGATCCACGATGTGACGGTGGATACTCTATTTCGATCCAAACCGATAGAGTTGGAATGGTCCATGGACGCAGACATATTCCCTACCAGATGGGAACAAGTCCCGGAACTGCAATTCGACCTCTTCATCACGAGCGTCTTCAAGAAACTACCTCGCTATATAGCCCCTTACGAGGATCCTCTAGTGGGACTCATAGACTAGATGAGGCTGGTCCTAGCTCTGATCCTAGGTATATTTCCGAAGGTTTAGAAATTAACTGCCTTCGTTTTATCACAGAGAACCCAAACCCTTCATTTCATGATTTTCTCGCTCTTGCGGTTAGAAAAAGGTTTGGGATCTCAGAAGGCAATATAGAATTCTTAGAAGAATACAAGGCCAAGTCAACTAGAAGACAATATGAGTCTTCCTGGAAAAAGTGGGTTGCGTTTGTCAAAGCAAAAGGACCGAAAGAAATTTCAATGAACTTCTGTCTGCCCTTCTTTGTCCACCTTCATAACCAAGGTCTGGCGGCCAATACGATAAATACGTGCAAGTCAGGCTTGACTAGGCCTCTCCTATATGCCTTTCAAGGCGAATGAAATCTTTAATAAGATTCCGAAGGCCTGTGCTAGGCTTTGGTCCGCAGTCTTTGGACAAGGTCTTACATTATGCCTCATCTGTGAAAAATGAAGATTGTTCTCTTAAGGATCTACTTGTTTGGTTTCCTGTTTTAACATTATATCTATGTTGTTTTAGTCTTTTTTCAAGGTCTTACCACTTTGTCCTACATATCTTTTATTGCATTGATTACATAGGATTTCATAAACACATCCATTGATTTGTACAGGTGAATTTCTAATTAGCATATCCTTTAAATTACTATTCTAAAAAATAACATTAACATTAAAAACTTTCAATAATCTAGGAATTGTCAAGAAAAGATTGTGGAAGGGCAAGATGAGAAGGTTTTTCATATTAAAATCATATTAAAAAAAGTTTTCTTTGCTTTATAGAAAACTGCGTCGATAAAATTCTCCGGGTATTGTAAATTACCTGCAATTTCTCGGATCTTCCCAAGCTCAGCTTCAAGGAATTCAGGGCAACTGACCCGCAGTGCCCTAAAAAACATAAATGAAAATACCAAAATTTTTGTCCTGGGATGATGATTGGAGTAGAAATGAATGTATGAATGCACATTTGTCGGTTTTCTATAAACTGAGAATCTGAAACCTCTATCATTTCTTAAAATTAACACATCTAAAAAGGCCAACCTATTGTCTACTTCTATTTCAATTTTAAATTTTATAGTCGGTACTAAATTACTTATTGCTGTTAAAAACATGTTTTAATTTTTCTTGATGGGCCAAGCTCAGAATATGTTTCAAAAAATTCCATATATAAATTACTCAAGAATTGTGACAGAGGGTTGCCCATTGCCATACCAAATTTTTTTTCATAAGATTTCTTTCCAAACACAAATTTATTATCAACTCCCTATTCACGGTGCCAGTAGAAGAACTACTAGAATTTTTCCAGGAAGAAAATGAAAAATATACTTTCTCTGTTGACTCTAACACCATGATAAAATTAATAAAACTATGTATCAAGGGTTGCAAATTTGTGTTCGGAAAGAACTGGTCTTTCATACAACTTAGAAAAAGGCGAGCGATACCTTTGAAATTACAAAATAGCAGCTGTACACAATTTTAAGTATCTCTGTAATGATAAAGGTGATTAATGATAGTAATACAAAACTATTACGAATTATCTTGTAAATAATAAGAGAGATAAATGTTTTAGAAAATGATTATAAATCCACATAAATTTTATCTCTGTATAATATGTCTTTTTGTCGCCACCTGCAAGAGAGCTTTCAATTTTACGTGAAGGAAGATTTTCTATTTTGAACTGATGTTTTAACCTTTTGGTATACTATTAATTAACTCTTATATTGGAGGTTACTATGAACATTTGTTTGGTATGGCCATGGGTAATCCTTGTCCCTTCTTTTATCTAGATTAATTCCTTCAGTGTGGTCCTCCCAAATTGTTTGGTATCAACATGTTGACGATGTTCAAGGTATTTTAGAAGAAAATTTTAATCATGGGGATTTTGCTTCAATCATTAATTCATTGGTGCCGTCTATACAATTCAATATAGAAAATTAAGAAAATAACCGTATCCCATTTTTAGACGTTTTAATAGTTAGACCATTGGTTCCCAACCTTCTCCCAGTGGTGACCCCATTTTAGCTTCACCATACTTTTTGCGACTCCACTCAAATATCAAGGCTATATGCTTTTTTTTACATAAGAGAAAATATAACTGATTACCGTATACTGTTTATCATTGAATAGCAGACGAAAAATGGACTTCTGTATAATATAATAAAAATTTCTTTATGTAACACACACTGCCTAATATAATGTTATTGATATGAGTAACACAAGCTTTTTCTTGATAATAAACAGTGAGGTTCTTCATGTAATGGTTGGAACTGCTTTTCCATCGCCAGTATCTTAATTCGCAGTGATGTTTTTGATATAGGATAATGCAGTTCATCTTCAGCATGGAGATTAATTCTTAGCTTCGATTTGATTAAAAGTAAAGATGAAAAGGTCACTTCACACATATGCCGAAGAAGAGGGCAAACTATTTTAAGTATACTTTTAGCCAAGTTTGGATATCGAAGTAACTGTTTTATCTAAAACTGAATCTCTGTTAGGAAATCTGTCCGCTTTGGCAGTCAGATCTAATAAGATCAACAAATTCCTATAGCTATCTTTCAGGAACATTTTCAATTGTTGTATCAAATTCTTCATTTGAGGTAAGGTATGGGATAAATGAGTTTTTTTCTGGAAAATATTGACTAAATCCTTCTTTTAAGGTCTCCAAAATGTGGGATCAGTAAACTTTGAAATCTGTTTTTGAATGGAATATTAGTACCACTTTCTTCAACAAATGCATTTTGTAACTTGTAAAGATGAAACCTTTGCAGTTTTGAAAAATTACTAAATCTTGATTTTGGAAAACCTAAGTTATTACATGTCCTGCAGATTGATTTGTTATGACGGGCATACACTCTTCCCATAACAATTTCTTTCACAATCACCTTCACTACTGGAAAAACGGATTGAAATTTTCCTCGACTCTTTCTCCTTCAGAATTCAGACAAAACCATAATCACAAAATTGAAAAAAAAAAAATATGTATATATAATTTTCAGTGAAAATAGAAAATATCCAATTATCCTGTGTCCTGACCTTATGGGCACCATATATACTATATAAATGTATATGTAAATATATATATATATATATATATATATATATATATATATATATATATATATATATATATATATATATATATATATATACATATATATATATATATATATATATATATATATATATATATATATATATATATATATATATATATATATATATATATATCTGAGTGTGTGTTTTCTTGGATTTTTAGACTTCTCATCATTAAACGACAATTTTTAGCATTTTCAGTTGTTTTTAACTGAGCCGCATTAATACTCTCTCACAAGGGTGCCTTTTTAGCTCAGAAAAGTTTCCCAAGAGCTGATTGGTTTCAACTATTCTGTCTGAATATTATTTTCGTTTTCAAATAATTATCAAGTAATGTCAATTGAAACTTATTTGCTATCCTAAATTTCTCCATCAGAGATATGTTTTGTCAACAGATAATGGTAACGAATAAAGAGATTATATATAATTGTAATGATAAGTTTAGATTTAATATCAACACCCCTTGAAATCAGCAACATGAGCATCTTTTCGGGTGCACGATGCATAACTTTGTAACTTTTCACAAATTTTAAAACAAATTGGGATAAATTAGATTAGGTTTGAGGAAAACATGTTATTGCCGTATAAACTTTCTTTAAAAACCGGAATTTACTGAAAACATGGAATAAATTAAACTCCTCTTGGTGAGATTAAAGGAACATCCTACTGTCAAACACCGAATCAGAGATGGAAAGGAAAAGGCAGGGTATCGTGGTTATAAGTCGGTGAAATTATGAATTCCTTTAATTGTAATTTTTATGCAAAAATAGTGCTATTAATAAATTTTGCACCTTTACGAAATATATAGCAAACGCTTTCTATACGGACCTAAATCATGAGTCTATTCGGATAAAGTGCTTGCAACCAATCAACTAGCAGGTAACTTTTCCGAGCTTAAAGGGCACCCCTGCGAGTACTTGCAAATGCGCCTCAGTTGGAAAAAAAAAGTTTATAGTTTCTTTTTTTCATATTTGTTTTTGTTTCTACCAAACGTCTATATCTTATTACCCATTTTGTTTATTGATTTATTCATTTATCTATTGATGTATTGATTAATTTACATATTTACCTTTTAATATCAATTAAATTACTCTGGAATATGCTTTCTTGTTTCACTCGGAAAAACCAATCGGTTGCTTTGTAATGCCTCGAATGCCGGATTGAGCGCAAACAAAGAGAATATCGAACGGCATTAATTCCGGTTTATATTGTCAAGACCGTATTATTCGACAAGTTGTAATTATCGTTATTACTCTCTCTCTCTCTCTCTCTCTCTCTCTCTCTCTCTCTCTCTCTCTCTCTCTCTCTCTCTCTCTCTCTCTCTCTCAGGCGTCGCAAGACCCGAGTAATTATGCAGGGAATTCTGAATCTTTTCCTTTTTTTAAAGAAGTGTGTTGGGAGGGGCTATGGAGGATGGATTTAGGGGGAAAGGGGGGGGGGGGGGGTGTTCAAGCTGATATGATCAGTTTTGGATCTGTTGCTGTTCTTGGAATTATTTTTCTAATTACGAAAATTACTCTTCCATTTATCACCCAAGATTTAAGAATCCGAATATAGACTAGGCGAATATCCCAAGCCGTCGATGCCCTTTATAATTGTAAAGTCGGTTTGTGTAATCATATTAATCTGTTCCTTTTTATCTAGAAGTAATTTTCTCTTTTTCTATAGATTCTGTCCAATATTCATATTTTTCTATAGCTCCTGTGTCCAAAAAATATCTCAGTAGCGTGTTAGTTACGTTGCAGATCCATTGCAGTAAGCAAAATTGTTTGACTGCCTGTTAGATGGCGTTTAAGCCGAATTCTTATTTTTTTGGATAAGTGAATCCTTGGATGGATGGCCAGTAAAATTAATGAAATAACATATCTGCTACACCTACTTTCACTTCGATTTTAAGGGCCGGTTGACCTATTTTTTTTTTGAGACCGGCAATTGGCTGTGTTATGGTTTAGAGCAGTATTTGACTTGTATAAGGCTGTTAATAGATGGCAAGTCGTGTATAGTGTTATCTAGGAATGATTTATTAGTCGGTTTCTTGTTGCTTAAGATGTTTGAACTTTTCTAAGCAGTGGCAACTAATTCATGAGAAATTGTTACATCATTTTACGCGATATATTAATCACTCAGCTAACGTTCATGTTTTTATTGTGATTAGCTATTTAAAAGTGTTAACTTAATTCTAACGTTTTTTTTATTAATTTCAGTAAATACATTGCATCAATATAAAACTAAATATTAATAAAAACTCCAAAATATCTTTTTATTAACGCCAAAAAAAAAAGAAATATTGCTAAAAACAAAAATTATACAAATATT
>NC_090738.1:15636341-15646341 GCF_036898095.1 Palaemon carinicauda | reverse complement strand
GTTCTTTTGCTGCTGGCTGACATCGGTTGTTTACCTTTTCCGGCCGGCTAATGTCAGCCCTTGTCTGCCGGTCTCTAGGAGCAGTGGCCGGCAGCTGGGTGCTACCTTGTGTAGCCGACATTGGCTGTTGACGGCCGGCAGTTACTGCCGGCCGGCACATGCATTTGAACCAGCGTTCTGCCACCTTATAGCTGTTAAGTAGTATACTTTAAAGCTAGTTATGGTGTGTGCCGGCCGGCAAGTGCCGGCCAGCACATAACCTTCTATACTGTACCAGTATTCTTCAGTATAACATATACTGTAAGAAGAAAACTATAGTATAAGTCTTGGTACAGCACTGTGTGTTCTAACACTTTTGTGTTGTCTTGCACAGCCTTTTGCTGTTGCCTTACAGATAAGAAAGTGAGTGCTTTCTTATCTATTATCCAGGATTTTAAAATCATTGCTTAGGTGTGAGCTACACCTGTTTCCTCTGGAAACTCTGCATTGGTTATTCTAGAAGAGATTAACCATTCGATTTTATTATATGGAAGGCTGCAGCAATTGGTTGTGAAGGAAACACAAGTGTGTGTCTTTCCTTTCTGAATTTTATGCTATATTATGCATATCCAGTGATACATAGTTCACTTGATACTCATGGAAATTTCTTCACTTTACAGGAGGACCCTCCGAAGTGCGGAAGTGTTTTCTTCAACGTCCGCAGTAAGAACCTCTGCAGACATGAGTTTTGTAGGAGGCACGCAGCATGCGCTGTCTCCAAGGGTGATCTCCAGTATTGGGACCCTCAGGTATGTACCGTGTGCACTAACCTGGTTACTGAGGCCTTTGATTCCCCTAGGACGGCGGAATAAAGGGATTTAGCAAGGGAGAAGCTTCGTACCTGGGTAAGGGGCTTCCTGAAGAACACCTCTGGACCTTATCTTCCAAGTAAGAAGATGAGGGCGTATCTTTTCCCTAGGGCATCAGCTGATGCAGTGATTCCCCAGCCTCAAGAGGAGATCCCCCAAGTTCAGATCCAGGTGGATGCTGAAGTCGCGGTTGCTTTGCAATACATCCAGTTGGATGACAGAATGTCTGACGTGGACGAGCGTCTGGAGGAAGACCTCCTGGCAGGAGGCCAGGATGAAGTTCAAGCCCCAGACATTGTAGAGGAAGAGGCCGACGAGGTGTCGGATACTCCGGTTCAGATCCTGGAGCCTATTCCCTCAACATCGTCCGCTCTCCCAGTAGAGCTGGGACTGGCCCTCTCCTCGATTGTTGGAATGATCCAACAAATGCAGAAGGAGAATCAGGAGAAGGCGGCTGCAATGGAACTGCAGATGCAGAGGCTTGCAGCATCACATGGGCCCCAGAAAAGGCTCAATGTGGAAGACCTTCCCTTGTGCTCAGATGCTAACCCATGGAGGTATGCTGAGCACATGCCGATGACGACTGGAAAGATCGTCATCTCGGATAACTTGGGTTCAGTTCCCCTAGAGGAGGTGGAATTCTGGCCCAGCAAGGGGTCATATCCGGACTGTTATGTCCGGCTGAGGAAGGAACCAGCTTCAAAGGAGGAGACAGAGCCGAAGGAGGTCATAGTGATGGACCATGCTAAGGCTCAAGCTTTGCTTTCATCCTCGATGAAAGAGAGGGGCTTCACGAACTCAAAGGTAGCTGCATTGAGCAAGAAGCTCCCTTCCTTTGTGTCCTCTCCTGCTAGAGCCTTCCCCTTTTTACAGAAAGGGTTTGCGGCTGTACTAAAAGCAGTCGAGGCCGGCAAGCCTTGCCCCTCCCTGGAGGAGTGTAAACCCTTGTCACTGTCCCTGCCTATGGACCACAAAGACTGGAAGGACGTCCATCTTACCTTCTCAGTTGGGAAATTGGAGGCTGATATTGCCGGACGTCAGTTCGGCGAGGACCTCCCTAAGCTGTCTGACTTTCTCTTGCGGAGAGAGCTCGAGACAAAAGAAAGACTAGCTGCCTCAATGTCTCTTCAGACTACTCTTGAGACGATGGCAAGTGACCCAAGGTCCATGAAATGTTCATGGTAGTGGCCAAGACTCATCTGGCCACAGTGACGAAGGATCTTTATAGCTTCGTCAGGGCGAGGAGAGCTTGTAGGGAGTTCGTGTTCACCTCGGCTACGGTGAGGTACGCGTCAAGGAAACTAATCTCCTCCAACATTTGGGGCAAAGACCTTTTCCCTACCGAATTGGTCAAAGAAGTTGTTGATAGGGCCGCCACGGAGAATAGAAACCTTCTCCAAAAGTGGGGCCTGGCTATCAAAAGAAAGTCTTCCCCGGATGAGGGTCCTCAACCAAAGAGGAAGACTATGAGGACTAGGCTACCATCTCGGCCAGCCAAGCCTCTTAAACAGCAACAGCAACTGCAATTGCCATTGCCTTCAGTGCCCCAGATGGTGGCACAAACCCCGACCACATTCCAGTGGGTACCCCAGGCCGTGTCGACACAGTCCACGGCATTCACCCCAACGTTCGAAGGACAGTCTACTTCCTTTCAAGCAAAGACTAGGGAGATGCCAGAGGCTCATCTAGGCGCCCCTCAAGGGGAAGGGGATTCAGGGGTGGTCGTGGTCAGGGAGGCAAGACCTCAGGACGGCAGTCCAAGTGAAATGATGCCGGTAGAAGGGAGACTTCAGGAATTTCGGGATCGATGGACCTTCGATCCCTGGGCCCACAGCCTACTCAAGAACGGACTGGGCTGGAGCTTGTACAGCACTCCACCCCCGTGCCCTCGGTTTTTCCAACACGCCACCCCCGTTCTGGAGGAGTACGTTCAAGAACTGTTGGAGAAAAAAGGGATCCGAAGGGTGAAGTCCATCAAATTCCAAGGGAGGCTGTTTTGTGTTCCCAAGAAAGACTCGGAAAAGCTCAGAGTCATTCTGGACTTGTCGCCACTCAACAAGTTCATAGTGAATTACAAATTCAAGATGCTAACACTGCAACACACAAGGACCTTACTGCCCAAGAGGGCATATTCCGTCTCCATACACTTGTCAGACGCCTATTGGCACGTTCCAATCAACCGTCGACTCTCCCCCTACCTAGGGTTCAAGCTACAACGAAGACTATACGCCTTCAGAGCCGTACCATTCGGGCTGAATATAGCCCCAAGGATTTTCACGAAGCTTGCGAGAGTAGCTCTCTAACAATTACGCCTAAAGGGAATTCAGGTAGTAGCCTACCTGGACGACTGGCTGGTGTGGGCAGCATCCGAGACAGAATGCTTGCAAGCTTCCAGTCAAGTGATCCAGTTCCTAGAGTATCTAAGCTTCAAGATCAACAGAAAAAAGTCTCGACTTTCTCCATCTCAAAAGTTCCAGTGGCTGGGAATCCAATGGGACCTAATGTCACACCGTTTCTCCATCCCGGCGAAGAAAAGGAAGGAGATAGCGGATTCTGTCAAGAGACTTCTAGATTCCGAAAGGATATCAAGACGCGAACAGGAGAGGGTACTGGGCTCTCTCCAGTTTCCTTCGGTGACAGACCCAGTGCTAAGAGCACAGCTAAAGGATGCAACTGGAGTTTGGAGAAGTTATGCATCAAATGCGCGAAGAGATCTGAGAAGACCAGTTCCGCTTCGACTACGTACTCTTCTCAGGCCTTGGTCCCAAGCCAGACATCTAAAGAAGTCGGTTCTTCTTCAGCCACCTCCCTCGTCGGTGACGATTCACTCAGACGCCTCGAAGGAGGGAGGGGGAGGTCACTCTCATCGGAAAAAAGTCCAGGGGACTTGGTCCAAGCTATTCAAGACCTTTCACATAAACTTTCTAGAAGCTATGGCAGTGCTCCTAACCTTAAAGAAAGTCTCCCCGCGTCACTCGATCCACATAAGGTTGGTGATGGACAACGAGGTAGTTGTGAGATGCTTGAATCGACAAGGATCAAGGTCACCACCTCTCAACCAGGTGATGTTGGCCATCTTCCGATTGGCGGAAAAGAAGAAGTGGTACCTGTCGGCAGTTCACCTTCAAGGAGTCCGCAATGTGACAGCGGACGCTCTATCCAGGTTCACAACGATAGAATCGAAATGGTCCTTAGATGCAGGATCATTCTCCTTCATTCTGAATCAAGTCCCAGAACTGCAGATAGACCTCTTTGCGACGAAAGACAACAAGAAGTTGCCTCTGTATGTGTCCCCATACGAGGACCCCTTAGCGGAAGCAGTGGACGCGATGTCCCTCGACTGGAACAGATGGTCCAGGATTTATCTGTTCCCTCCTCACAACCTTCTGTTGAGGGTCCTCAACAAACTGAGATCCTTCAAGGGGGTAGCGGCAATAGTGGCCCACTAGTTGCCGAACAGCGTGTGGTTCCCCCTGGCATTGGAACTACGGCTGAAGTTTGTACCGCTACCAGATCCAGTTCTGACCCAGCGAGTCCAGAAGTCGACTATCTGCGCTTCATTACAGAAAAACCGGACCCTGCAGCTCATGATTTTCTCTCCCTAGCGGTGAGAAAGTGTTTCGGGATTTCGAAAGCCAGCATAGACTTCCTAGAGGAATATAAGTGCAAATCTACTAGAAGGTAATATGAGTCATCTTGGAGAAAATGGGTGGCCTTTGTCAAGGCGAAGAATCCGCAGGAGATCTCGACAGACTTCTGCTTATCTTTCTTCATCCACCTTCACGGTCAAGGGTTGGCAGCTAACACGATTTCGGCGTGTAAGTCTGCTTTGACAAGACCCATTCTATATGCCTTCCAGGTCGACCTCGCTAACGAGATCTTTAATAAAGTTCCGAAAGCCTGCGCTAGGCTCAGACCTTCAGCACCTCCAAAGCCCATTTCATGGTCTTTAGACAAAGTCCTTCATTTCGCTTCTCTGTTGAGCAATTAGGAGTGTGCGTTAAAGGATTTGACACAAAAAGTTATTTTCCTATTTGCACTCGCGTCCGGGGCAAGGGTTAGTGAGATTGTAGCCCTCTCGAGAGAGGCAGGTCGTGTTCAGTTCCTGGATGGGGGAGAACTGAACCTGTTTCCGGATCCTACGTTTCTCGCCAAGAATGAGTTACCCACCAACAGGTGGGGTCCCTGGAGAATCTGCCCTCTGAAAGAAGATGCATCTCTATGTCCAGTAGAAGGCCTAAAGGTCTATCTTCGTAAAACTTCAGACTTCAAGGGTGGTCAACTATTCAGGGGAGAAACATCAGGCTCAAATTTATCTCTGAATCAACTCAGAGCGAGAATCACATATTTTATTCGCAGAGCGGATCCTGACAGTACACCCGCAGGTCACGATCCGACTGGAAAGATCGTCATCTCGGATAACTTGGGTTCAGTTCCCCTAGAGGAGGTGGAATTCTGGCCCAGCAAGGGGTCATATCCGGACTGTTATGTCCGGCTGAGGAAGGAACCAGCTTCAAAGGAGGAGACAGAGCCGAAGGAGGTCATAGTGATGGACCATGCTAAGGCTCAAGCTTTGCTTTCATCCTCGATGAAAGAGAGGGGCTTCACGAACTCAAAGGTAGCTGCATTGAGCAAGAAGCTCCCTTCCTTTGTGTCCTCTCCTGCTAGAGCCTTCCCCTTTTTACAGAAAGGGTTTGCGGCTGTACTAAAAGCAGTCGAGGCCGGCAAGCCTTGCCCCTCCCTGGAGGAGTGTAAACCCTTGTCACTGTCCCTGCCTATGGACCACAAAGACTGGAAGGACGTCCATCTTACCTTCTCAGTTGGGAAATTGGAGGCTGATATTGCCGGACGTCAGTTCGGCGAGGACCTCCCTAAGCTGTCTGACTTTCTCTTGCGGAGAGAGCTCGAGACAAAAGAAAGACTAGCTGCCTCAATGTCTCTTCAGACTACTCTTGAGACGATGGCAAGTGACCCAAGGTCCATGAAATGTTCATGGTAGTGGCCAAGACTCATCTGGCCACAGTGACGAAGGATCTTTATAGCTTCGTCAGGGCGAGGAGAGCTTGTAGGGAGTTCGTGTTCACCTCGGCTACGGTGAGGTACGCGTCAAGGAAACTAATCTCCTCCAACATTTGGGGCAAAGACCTTTTCCCTACCGAATTGGTCAAAGAAGTTGTTGATAGGGCCGCCACGGAGAATAGAAACCTTCTCCAAAAGTGGGGCCTGGCTATCAAAAGAAAGTCTTCCCCGGATGAGGGTCCTCAACCAAAGAGGAAGACTATGAGGACTAGGCTACCATCTCGGCCAGCCAAGCCTCTTAAACAGCAACAGCAACTGCAATTGCCATTGCCTTCAGTGCCCCAGATGGTGGCACAAACCCCGACCACATTCCAGTGGGTACCCCAGGCCGTGTCGACACAGTCCACGGCATTCACCCCAACGTTCGAAGGACAGTCTACTTCCTTTCAAGCAAAGACTAGGGAGATGCCAGAGGCTCATCTAGGCGCCCCTCAAGGGGAAGGGGATTCAGGGGTGGTCGTGGTCAGGGAGGCAAGACCTCAGGACGGCAGTCCAAGTGAAATGATGCCGGTAGAAGGGAGACTTCAGGAATTTCGGGATCGATGGACCTTCGATCCCTGGGCCCACAGCCTACTCAAGAACGGACTGGGCTGGAGCTTGTACAGCACTCCACCCCCGTGCCCTCGGTTTTTCCAACACGCCACCCCCGTTCTGGAGGAGTACGTTCAAGAACTGTTGGAGAAAAAAGGGATCCGAAGGGTGAAGTCCATCAAATTCCAAGGGAGGCTGTTTTGTGTTCCCAAGAAAGACTCGGAAAAGCTCAGAGTCATTCTGGACTTGTCGCCACTCAACAAGTTCATAGTGAATTACAAATTCAAGATGCTAACACTGCAACACACAAGGACCTTACTGCCCAAGAGGGCATATTCCGTCTCCATACACTTGTCAGACGCCTATTGGCACGTTCCAATCAACCGTCGACTCTCCCCCTACCTAGGGTTCAAGCTACAACGAAGACTATACGCCTTCAGAGCCGTACCATTCGGGCTGAATATAGCCCCAAGGATTTTCACGAAGCTTGCGAGAGTAGCTCTCTAACAATTACGCCTAAAGGGAATTCAGGTAGTAGCCTACCTGGACGACTGGCTGGTGTGGGCAGCATCCGAGACAGAATGCTTGCAAGCTTCCAGTCAAGTGATCCAGTTCCTAGAGTATCTAAGCTTCAAGATCAACAGAAAAAAGTCTCGACTTTCTCCATCTCAAAAGTTCCAGTGGCTGGGAATCCAATGGGACCTAATGTCACACCGTTTCTCCATCCCGGCGAAGAAAAGGAAGGAGATAGCGGATTCTGTCAAGAGACTTCTAGATTCCGAAAGGATATCAAGACGCGAACAGGAGAGGGTACTGGGCTCTCTCCAGTTTCCTTCGGTGACAGACCCAGTGCTAAGAGCACAGCTAAAGGATGCAACTGGAGTTTGGAGAAGTTATGCATCAAATGCGCGAAGAGATCTGAGAAGACCAGTTCCGCTTCGACTACGTACTCTTCTCAGGCCTTGGTCCCAAGCCAGACATCTAAAGAAGTCGGTTCTTCTTCAGCCACCTCCCTCGTCGGTGACGATTCACTCAGACGCCTCGAAGGAGGGAGGGGGAGGTCACTCTCATCGGAAAAAAGTCCAGGGGACTTGGTCCAAGCTATTCAAGACCTTTCACATAAACTTTCTAGAAGCTATGGCAGTGCTCCTAACCTTAAAGAAAGTCTCCCCGCGTCACTCGATCCACATAAGGTTGGTGATGGACAACGAGGTAGTTGTGAGATGCTTGAATCGACAAGGATCAAGGTCACCACCTCTCAACCAGGTGATGTTGGCCATCTTCCGATTGGCGGAAAAGAAGAAGTGGTACCTGTCGGCAGTTCACCTTCAAGGAGTCCGCAATGTGACAGCGGACGCTCTATCCAGGTTCACAACGATAGAATCGAAATGGTCCTTAGATGCAGGATCATTCTCCTTCATTCTGAATCAAGTCCCAGAACTGCAGATAGACCTCTTTGCGACGAAAGACAACAAGAAGTTGCCTCTGTATGTGTCCCCATACGAGGACCCCTTAGCGGAAGCAGTGGACGCGATGTCCCTCGACTGGAACAGATGGTCCAGGATTTATCTGTTCCCTCCTCACAACCTTCTGTTGAGGGTCCTCAACAAACTGAGATCCTTCAAGGGGGTAGCGGCAATAGTGGCCCACTAGTTGCCGAACAGCGTGTGGTTCCCCCTGGCATTGGAACTACGGCTGAAGTTTGTACCGCTACCAGATCCAGTTCTGACCCAGCGAGTCCAGAAGTCGACTATCTGCGCTTCATTACAGAAAAACCGGACCCTGCAGCTCATGATTTTCTCTCCCTAGCGGTGAGAAAGTGTTTCGGGATTTCGAAAGCCAGCATAGACTTCCTAGAGGAATATAAGTGCAAATCTACTAGAAGGTAATATGAGTCATCTTGGAGAAAATGGGTGGCCTTTGTCAAGGCGAAGAATCCGCAGGAGATCTCGACAGACTTCTGCTTATCTTTCTTCATCCACCTTCACGGTCAAGGGTTGGCAGCTAACACGATTTCGGCGTGTAAGTCTGCTTTGACAAGACCCATTCTATATGCCTTCCAGGTCGACCTCGCTAACGAGATCTTTAATAAAGTTCCGAAAGCCTGCGCTAGGCTCAGACCTTCAGCACCTCCAAAGCCCATTTCATGGTCTTTAGACAAAGTCCTTCATTTCGCTTCTCTGTTGAGCAATTAGGAGTGTGCGTTAAAGGATTTGACACAAAAAGTTATTTTCCTATTTGCACTCGCGTCCGGGGCAAGGGTTAGTGAGATTGTAGCCCTCTCGAGAGAGGCAGGTCGTGTTCAGTTCCTGGATGGGGGAGAACTGAACCTGTTTCCGGATCCTACGTTTCTCGCCAAGAATGAGTTACCCACCAACAGGTGGGGTCCCTGGAGAATCTGCCCTCTGAAAGAAGATGCATCTCTATGTCCAGTAGAAGGCCTAAAGGTCTATCTTCGTAAAACTTCAGACTTCAAGGGTGGTCAACTATTCAGGGGAGAAACATCAGGCTCAAATTTATCTCTGAATCAACTCAGAGCGAGAATCACATATTTTATTCGCAGAGCGGATCCTGACAGTACACCCGCAGGTCACGATCCGACTGGAAAGATCGTCATCTCGGATAACTTGGGTTCAGTTCCCCTAGAGGAGGTGGAATTCTGGCCCAGCAAGGGGTCATATCCGGACTGTTATGTCCGGCTGAGGAAGGAACCAGCTTCAAAGGAGGAGACAGAGCCGAAGGAGGTCATAGTGATGGACCATGCTAAGGCTCAAGCTTTGCTTTCATCCTCGATGAAAGAGAGGGGCTTCACGAACTCAAAGGTAGCTGCATTGAGCAAGAAGCTCCCTTCCTTTGTGTCCTCTCCTGCTAGAGCCTTCCCCTTTTTACAGAAAGGGTTTGCGGCTGTACTAAAAGCAGTCGAGGCCGGCAAGCCTTGCCCCTCCCTGGAGGAGTGTAAACCCTTGTCACTGTCCCTGCCTATGGACCACAAAGACTGGAAGGACGTCCATCTTACCTTCTCAGTTGGGAAATTGGAGGCTGATATTGCCGGACGTCAGTTCGGCGAGGACCTCCCTAAGCTGTCTGACTTTCTCTTGCGGAGAGAGCTCGAGACAAAAGAAAGACTAGCTGCCTCAATGTCTCTTCAGACTACTCTTGAGACGATGGCAAGTGACCCAAGGTCCATGAAATGTTCATGGTAGTGGCCAAGACTCATCTGGCCACAGTGACGAAGGATCTTTATAGCTTCGTCAGGGCGAGGAGAGCTTGTAGGGAGTTCGTGTTCACCTCGGCTACGGTGAGGTACGCGTCAAGGAAACTAATCTCCTCCAACATTTGGGGCAAAGACCTTTTCCCTACCGAATTGGTCAAAGAAGTTGTTGATAGGGCCGCCACGGAGAATAGAAACCTTCTCCAAAAGTGGGGCCTGGCTATCAAAAGAAAGTCTTCCCCGGATGAGGGTCCTCAACCAAAGAGGAAGACTATGAGGACTAGGCTACCATCTCGGCCAGCCAAGCCTCTTAAACAGCAACAGCAACTGC
>NC_090738.1:15594859-15635841 GCF_036898095.1 Palaemon carinicauda | reverse complement strand
AACCCACGCGTGGGCGGGAGTTACTGGAAAATAGCGCGCGCGCACCCGCGTGGGCGGGGGCGGCCGAAAAGCGATGGCGCGCAGATGAATCAATGGCGCGGTCATGTCTTGGAGAGCGGGCCGGAATAAGGTCGCGAGAGCGTGATGGTGAAGGAGTCGGCGTACGACGATCAGGAATCGCCCGAACGCGCGGGTGCGCAGAGACCTGGTGGGAGCCAGAAGGGCGCGATATGACAGGGGCGCCTGTGCGCGTGTCTGGGAGAACTTGCCGTGAAGGTGATGGAACTATAGCAGAATCCCGAGAGACCTGTGGGCGACGGTCGGGAGGGATCGCCCTATTCACTTGCGAGTTTGTAAACTGCGCTGGCGATTGTTGGCGAGCATAGCGCACATCTGGAACAGGCTGTTTCGGAGGTCGCAGGTTGCGAACGGTATGAGGAACACTCGTAGTCGCCATGAACACAGGCACAGGGCGCGTAGCTGGGACTGGGCGCGACAACTGGGCGTCGCGCACGATATTGTCGGCAGCAGACTCGCACGATTCCAGAGGAGGCTGTGAGCGCCTGTCTGCTAACTTAGCCAACCCCGGAACTACGTATTGAGTCAGCGCGCCACGCGATCGCGTTGGAGAACGCGCGAAAGCTGGAACAATATCCGCGCGTGAAAGCGCATCGCGAACCTCTTTAACAGCGCGCGATGGAGGGCGCATCGCGGATGGAATCGGGTGCGACGAGTCCGAAGGAACCTGTGGGCGCCTGTGCGCCGACTCTGGAACCTTTTGGACCGCGCGAAGATTGACAGGAACCGGGGGCGATCACGCGTCGCGCTTTCCCCCCATAAGGCGCGACGAGTGCACGAGAACCTGTGGGCGCCTGTGCGCCAACTCCGGAACTTGTTGGACCGCGCGCAATGGTGATACAGGAACAGGGGGTAAACGCGCGACGCGTTTTTCCCCCAAAGGGCGCAGCGAGTCTGCAGGAACCTGTGGGCGCCTGTGCGCCGACTCAGGCACCTTTAGAATCGCGCGCGATGTAACAGGAACTGGGGGCGTGGAAGTGCTGGTAATGGTGGGCGCACGGGCGCCTTTGAGCGCTTGCGCGCTGCATCTGGAACAGTTGATGATGGGTGTGGTTGTGCAGGGGAACCCTAGCGCGTAACAGGATCAGCAGCGCGAACGCCTACAGGTGAGCGCCGAGGCGCTTTGTCAGCAACAACAGGAACAGCAGCAACGGGCGCAGGCAGAGCCTTACGCTTAGAGAAGAGAGGCGCAGTTTTGCGCTCAAGTCCCTGAGACCCCAAAGGGCCAGGAGACTGCGCAATGGCAGGCTCAGGGGGCGCGTAAAGCGCATCAGCAGCTTTCGAAGTAGATGGTTGAGGAGACCCTTGCCCCGACGGACGACCATCCTCCAAAGGGGAGCGCGAACGATTCCCGGAGAGGTCTAGGGTGGTAGCTGGCAGTACAGGAGAGCGGCGAGTCGTCTCCTCCGCAGAGGATTGTGGGGACGACGAGCCAAAGAGGCGCCTCCTAACCCCCTTAAAGGGAGAAGGAAGACCTCTACGGCGAAGGGGAGGGCGAGCCTTCCGCCTTATACGCCCACGAGGGGCCGTGGGATCAGCAAGCTGACCATCGAAGGGCCTCCGAAGAGGCGTCTCTACCAGAGAACTCCCTCGAGAGGGAATCTCAGCGGAAGGAGAGACTGTAGGACTCCGCTCCTCCCTCGAAGTGTGTTCGGAGGGAGAGACAGAGCCTTCAGCTGCCTCAGTCACAACAGGTGTTTGGACAGATCCATGGGATGTTTCCGAAACAACTACGTCAACTACACACAGAGGATCTATTTCCGCTGTAGTTGACGATTGTTCGGCGGCCGCACCCCGTTTGACCATGTCAAACAAGGCTGCCTTGGAGGGCGAACCCTGTAGCCCCAAGGAAGCCCAAAGCTGAAAAAGATCCTTTTTAGACATAACTACCTCCTGCGAGGGGGGAGGGGCAGCCGTCTCGGTATGGTAGGCAGCGGCCTCTCCCTTACCACGGGATCGGTCAATATCAATATCAATATTACGGTCTACGCTACCGTTCGCCGGCCTCGCCCGAGCAGGAGCTTCGGAGGAGGAATGGGCGGCGGGAGAAGAAGACCTAGGATTTTCTCGCCCCCGAGAACTTTCGGAAGGAGAACGATCCCGTTTAGCCTTCTTCTTACGTCGTCGGGCAAACCTCTCCCACTGGGAGGTAGACCACTCCCTACACTCAATACACAAATTAGCACTATCACACCGTTGGCCCCTACACTGCGGGCATAAGGAGTGTGGATCCGTCTCCACGGCCGACATAAAGGTTCCACAAGGGCGGCCGAAAAGACCAGGGCAAGGGCGCATGATGATAAAAGAGGCCAACTTCACACAAAAACACTGTAAGAAAAAGCAAAAAAAAAATTATGGCAGTCAAAGAGAGGAGAGCGCTGACAGATCTGTTGTCTCTCCGAGCCAAAAGTAAAGTGGCCGAATCACCGGTGTGTTTGAGGGTGGAGGGGTAGCAAGCTAACCCCCCCCCCCCCCCCAACTAGCGGTGGGGTAGGAAACCCTCATTAAAAGTTTATGGCTCGTCATCGGCTGCGCCGAAGTAATTACCCCATGTAAATAGCGTGGTTTGTATTCAGTTAAGGAACAACTCTAGATATGAAAGTTTCTGTATTTGAAAAGACATGACGATTTTCTGCCTCATACAGTATTATGAAAAAACACTCAGGATAAGAAACGATATTCCCCCGGCAGCTCAAAATTAATTTCAAAATGTGCACGCCCCAAAAACTTTAAACTCGCCATCATCGCCCTGCTCTCCAATTGGATATCTGTCTAGTTACTGCCATAAGATCCTACTCTCCTATTGGTCATGCATCTACATATTGGCATCCCTTGATCATTTTATTTTGGCAACACTATCATTTAGGTTGAATTTGTATTGGTGATTTCAGTGTCGTACTTATAGTTTTCATGTTGCTTTATTCAACCAGTAATTCCATGGCCATGGGTCCCAAGATGTTGCTGATGTTCAAGGAAAGAAGAATAGGATGCTTTCTATGGATAAAAAGCATGAGATAATCAAGACGTATGAGGGCGTTATGCGGTTGAATGTGATTGCTAGGGAGTATGGCCGAAATCCTTTGACAATAAGCACCATCATTATGCAGAAGGAATTCATCAAAGCAGCAACACTTTCTAAGGGCGTGACTGTCCTTTCAAGTAAGAAAGGTACGTCCATGATGAGATGGAGAGACTTCTCTTTTGGACTAAGGATAACAAAATCCCTTGAGACACAATCACGATACGATAATCAGTCAAAAGAACAGCGCCACTTTCGGTGATATCGTGCATGCTGAGGCCAAACATGACCCAGGAAAAAGGGACGTCCCAGCAGGCACCCTTAGAGTTCAAGGCTTCACGTGGGTGGTTTGAGAAATTCAGGAGACTGACTGGCATTCATTCGTGGTGCAGCATGGGGAGGCTTCCAGCTCGGATATGAAAGCGGCCAAAGCCTTAAAAAAATGGACGAGTTAACTCTCTAGGAAGGCTAAATTTCTCAGCAAGTCTTCAACTGTGACAAAACTGGGCTCTTTAAGGAAAAAATGACTCGACGGACCTATATCACAGTAGAAGAGTAGAAGCTACCTAGGCATAAGGCTATGAAGGACAGGCTTACCCTTGCACTCTGTGCCAATGCCAGTTGGGATTGTAAGGTCAAGCCCCTACTGGTGTATTATTCAGATTCCTCAAGCCTTCAAGGCCCACAAAGTGTTGAAGGAGAAGCTTCCAGTGACGTAGAGGGCTAATGCAAATGCTTGGGCAACGAAATAGTTTTTCGTCAAGTGGGTAAACATGTTTTGGTCTGACGGTTAAAAATTATTTGAAAGAGAACTAACTCCATCAAAACGTCTGCTGTTGTTGGACAACACCCCTGCTCACCCTCCTAGAATATTCCTTCATCAAGGTTTTTGACCTTCCACTTAACACCACTCCTTTCCTCCTGCCCATGGACCAGCAAAAGATTTCTAATTTTGAGAAGCTCTATATCAAGAGATTTTCAAAATCACAGACAGCACAAACCTCACCCTTCGCGAATTTTGAAAGAACCATTTTGATATTTGATATGCCTCAGACTCATCAATCAAGCTTGGTAGGTTTCGAGGTGCCCCTTGTACTCTTCGTGGAAGAAGCTGTGGCCTGATGTCATCTCGGCACGAGACTTCGAGGGATTCAACGAAGGCCTAGCTGAAGGCGAAGCCAAAACAGCTGACGATCCTGAACCTGTTCTGCAACCTGAGGTTGAGGAAATTGCTTCACTTGGGAGGTCCACGGGGTTAGTCGTCGATGAGAACGACATTAATGAGCTTCTCAAGAAGCACCTAGAGGAGCTTACGATGGATGACCTGAAGGAGTTGGAGGCTATGCAACTGAATATCCCTCAGAAACAGTTCTCTAGTGGTGAGGAGGAAGACACAGATACGAATACGACAACAGCAGAAATTAGGGAGATGATATCTTATCATCAAAATCTGGCAAATTTCATAGAAAATAATCACACAGGTCGTGCTCTTACTCAGTGCAATGACATTAGCCCGAGTCATTTCAGGAACATTTTAAAAAGTAGGGAGAAACAAGCCTCCTTGGATCATTATTTTTAAAGAAGCATTAGTAAGCCAAGGTGAAGATCAAAGTGATCTGAAAAAACAGGGAAGTGGAAGTGAAGAAGAAACTGATGAAATTTAGAAAGTGAAAGATCAAAGATTTGGAGGAGTCGCTGCCATCAATTTGTTACTTAAGAATAAATGTTAGTATGAACTTTAATTTTAAAAATATTTCTGATGATGATAATATTGTCATTCATTGAAAACATTTTAACTATAATACTCAATACAAATTTACCTTTCAGTAATATTGGCTGGCTTAAATTCTTTTAGTTTGCGAGGAGGTGGACGGTTCAGTTCAGTGTTTTGTTCAGAGGTAGTGCTTCCAGTCTCAAATATTGCCCGCGTGGAATGAGTCCGGTGGCCAATAAGTGATTCTGCTTCCTGTTTTGTGAAGAAAAAAAATGCAAAGATAATGATTCAGTTAATACATTGATTAGAAGTTTCTACATAATTGTGACATTTCCCTCTTAAAATGCAATGTCAAGAAATGAATGAACTTTAGTTGAGAACTGGAACACAAAAGCCAACCTTTTTTCTCTCTAGTCGCATCATCTCTGCACGCTTAGTCCGCTCCTGTTCCTCCTGATACTGACTTTGTAGATCTTCCTGCCACTTCTTGTCGTTTTGAGATGCTAACCGTTTTGCAGCTTCCTCCTCTGCTTTTCGTTCAGCAAGAATACGGGCATTTCGTTCTTTTGTCAAGACATCACGGTGTTTTGCATCATTTATCTTGAAAAAATAAAACAAAAAATCTTTGTTTAAGGCATTTCACTTAACCTTCATTACCAAAACATTAAAAATTGTTAAAAGTTAAACAAAATTAGACCCCAAAATAAAAATTCCAATTACTAATGTTCATAATTTCTATTTAGGCAAAGTGTATGTACAGTTAAAGCTTTTTGAAGAATGATTTTAAGATTTTTTTTTTTTTTTTGCCTATACAAACCTGCTACAATAACCAACACCAATACAAACCAGACGAGTTTCGAGATCGCATTTAGAAGCTGAAAAGTTCGCTGTTCCATCACCAATAAGGTCAAAAACGTTTACCCCACTTGTAACTCCCAACCCTCCCATGATTTCCATCAACGGATTCTGTTTTCACTAGCTATCTAGACTATTAATGTAACAATATTTCCAGCATTCAGATATTAATCTACATATTCTATAATCTACTAATTTTCTTCATATATAACCAACAACTATTTCATATTCTTCTTTTCAAATTTTCAGTCAGCTGATAGCCCTAACTCTAACGGCTATCTACATATACCAATCGACGTAAACAACAGACATATCAAGAATTCCTACAGCTATTTGTTTTGAATGTGTAAATTGTTTTCAAAAACTGATTCATTTCCACAGCATTTTATTCCTTACTTTAAACAACCAGTATTTTAAAAACATTTTCTCACATTATTAGGCCTTCTTGTTGTAAATGTACATATTTTTTCTAGCTGGACATCAAACAAAAATAAAATAGTCTGAAAGACAAGAGTAAACAATTAACACAAAAGCAATGAAAACTTCTAGTGCCAACAACGGACGTCTGAACGTCTGCACGGGAGGAGAAAGAGTGAGTTCCCCCACTTAATGCCAGAGCCCATCGAACTGATATACAATTAGTGGGTCATGCCATATTGGTTGGCAGATCCTTGATGATTCTTCATCAGGCATGCCAGTTTGTGCACTAGAGTATACCCAATTTAAATGATGGTTTGTTTTGCCTAAAAACAAACAGAATTTCTGTAAAATTGAAGGGAACAAACCCTTAATGGCAGCCCTTTAGTATATGCTGTCTTTTGCAGAATTGTTTCATTCACTTTATAGGGAAATATGAGTCTCCACAGCCAATTTTAGCTTCTAATACTTAATATGCACTTTAACACCATCATAATAACATTATTGAACATCTGGATGATGTCAGTCAACATCTGAGATAATGTTAGCCAACATCTGAATGACATCACATTGTCTATATATTCATGAAGATGACTGACTGATCAAGCTGTGGATGCTTTCATGGCTGAAAACATTAAGTGACTAGTGGTGCTTAGAAACTTTGTATAAATGAGATATAGGATGTGTGGTTGCCAATTAGTTTATGAAATCTTGTTGCCCCACACCAAAAATAAAATGCCATTTTCTGCCTCATTGTTTGTGGGAAGTGCACAGACATCAGCAGTGAACCAATGTGACAGGCCATATCTATGTCACACTATCCTGTAAGAGTTAAAAGAAATGGGTTTAACTAGCAAAGCCACAGAGGAAGAGAAAAAAGATAGAAAATTTCCTCAGAGTGGCATAATTCAATGCTCAGTCAGTTAGAAATAAAATGGAAAACTTTAGGTCAATGATAGCTAGTGAGGAACTAGTTGTCATAGGCATTACCGAGACCTGGATTCAAGAAAAAACAAATGATTTCATCGGAGAATACGACATGCCAGGTTTCAAGATTTTGAAGAAGGATCGCCTTACCAAAGAAGGTGGAGGGGTAATGCTCTATGTTAAAAATCACTTAAACCCCATAGAAATTAAATTAGAAACTGAATGTGAAGTGACAGGTGCAAACATCAACACCACAGGAAAAAACATGTCCATACTAGTAATATACAGACCACAACATCAAACACAAGAACAGGACGAAGAGCTTTATAGAAAACTTGGACAAGAAGTTAACAATAAGCTAGCTGTCCTAATGGGAAACTTCAATTCATCAGTAAACTGGGACACTATGAATTCTACATGAAACACATAGGGACATAGAATACTAGAATTTGTCAACAACGAATTCCTTTATCAGTGGGTCGATAAACCAACCAGGGGAAACAACATAATAGATATTGTGCTAACAACAGAAAAAATTTAGTATCCAGATATTCATGGTTAAAAATATTGGCAAAAGCGAATACAGAATAGTTAGTTTTCAGGTAAATATTTCTCACCTAAAAGAAAGGAAGATTATAAAAAAGTTAGACTACAGTACAGAAGTAGTAACTGGATAAAACTGAAGGAATACAACAAGAATTTAGAATACAACGAAACAGGGAACATTGATATACAATGGGACTCCTTTGTAGAAATAAATAAAGAAAAAAGGGCTAAATGTATACCGCTTAGAAAAATTTTACGAAATGGAACTCCACAACCTAAGTGGTTCAACAGAGAAATAACCAATGCAATAAGTAGAGACAGCAAACATAAATCAATGGGTCCACAACCTTCAATTCGTGAAATTTTCGAGCACAAAAAGTTCAGCCGAAAAGTAGACAAACTAATTAGAAATGCCAAAATTAATGAAGAGAAAAGGGTGACCAGCTAGTAAAGAAAACACAAAAGAATTTTTTTGCATATGTAAACAGTAGAAAACCAATAAAAAACAATATTAACCCATTAAAAAGTCGGAGGGTAATCTTATAACAAATGATTTGGAAAAAAGCTGAACTGGTGAATGCATATTTCACAAATGTATTCACTAGGGAAGAATCAACAACCCTCTCTGAACCAGCTATTAAATATGAAGGACCACAACCATTAAATAGAATCACTTTTACAATGGATGATGTCAAAAAGAAACGATAACAGATTTCAATAGAGTTTGGATACATGGGTTTTCCTAATACAAACTGAGTTTGTGCTTTACACATTGAAACGGTGCCCCTAGAGCAGAAGAGACACCATTTCTCTGGTATTTTATGTCTTCTTGTATTCCTTGTTCTAGACGTCAACAAGAAAGTCCTTGGGAACCACACAGCAACCTATCTCATTACATCTATTTATAAAACCTACTTAACCTTTTCAAATACTTTAAAACACTGTATTTCAAAGTAACTTAATTATGTAACTTTAATTCAGGAAAATATTTGTGTCCACAGTATATCTTTGAAAAAGCTACTTTAATATTTTGTATAAACCAAAGAAGATAATTTTATAAAGACAGACTTTTATAATCATTTCTAAAATCTAACTAATTATTCATACTGCAATAAAAATAAAAAACTAATTATTTGGAAATAGAACACAAAAATTTGAAAAGATATTATGATGGATGCCCTTCCCCAAAACCGACTTCCTTAACTATTTGTATCAAATACGTCCAAAATGGTGATAAAAAACTTGAATTTAACTGTTGCAACTACTATTTAACATTCATATAATAACTCTACTAAATCAAATCCCTCATGAAAGTCATTTAACCCTACCCTTGCTAAAATCAAAGTAGTTACAAGGTAACTCAATGATAGCGGCCTGCAAAAGCTTGTGTGAGAGAGACTCGTGGCTTGTCTTTACGTAGGAATTCGAGGATAAGCATGAGTTCTACGATATACCCAATACCCTCCCTCACGAGGTATTGGTGACGTAACAAAGTGTTTATTCATACTCAGGATGCACCAGGGAAATGAATCTTACTTGCAGAGGGGTGAGGTCAGCTATGCTTCAGTCTTGCGGAGCTGTTTCCCCAGGGGGGAGAAGGTGGAAGAAAGAAGGAAGCCAGACATTCTTTTCATTCACCCTAGACTAACCTGGGTAACCTCAGCCCTCAACCCTCTGCTACTTGTCCATCAAGGAGCCAGAGGCATTAGATCACTTGTTGTGCGGCCACCACAGGACCAATGGATAAGGTTTCCATGCTCCTGTGGGTTACGTCTTTCAGGTAGTGGGCTATGAAGGTCGTCTGACGTTTCCACATGCCCGCTTGCAATACCTGTGCCACAGAAAAAATCTTCTAGAACGTCAGAGACGTTGCAATGCCTCTGACATCATGAGCTCTGGGTCTGTTGGACAGAGGAGGGTCTGGATATAAAGCTATTCGATTACTTTCCTTATCCAGGAGGAAATATTATTTCTCGTGACCCTCCTCTTGACCTTCCCTGTGCTGACAAAAAGTGCTTGTACACGGGGGCGAGCTTTTGCTGTTCTTCTTAAGTAACACCTCAGACTCCTTACTGGACATAGTAACAGTTGGTCTGGATCTTTGGTTACAGAACGAAGACTCTATCCAAAATAGGCCGAACCTGGAGTCCGGCACACCCAGATTTTGAGCCTTAGCTAAAAACTCAAGACGTAGTTGAGGATTACTTCCCCCCATCTCCTAGAGTGGGAGACATCAGCAGATAGACCATGAAGTTCTCTGACTCTCTTGGCTGAAGCCAGAGCGAGCAGGAACACCGTCTTCCACGTGAGGTGGCGATCGGAGGCCTGGCGTAGTGATTCATAGGGGAGGATCTTCAGAGACCTGAGGACCCGAACCACGTTCCAAGGGGGAGGTCTTAGCTCTGCCTGGGGACAAGTAAGCTCGTAACTACGTATGAGCAAAGAAAGTTTTAACAAGGAGGAAATATTGACTCCTTTCAGTCTAAAGGCGAGACTCAAGGCTGAGTGGTAGCCTTTGACTGCCGAGATCGAGAGAAGCATTTCTTCCCAAAGGTATACAAGAAACTCCGCTATAGTTGGAACAGAGGCATCGAAGGAAGAGATACCCCTCCCACGACACCAACCACAGAAAACTGACCACTTCGCCTGGTAGACTGCCTCTGTGGATCTCCTGAGGTGTCCAGCCATTTATTTCGAATCAGTTGCGAAAAGCCTCTCTGTGTGAGGAGGTGCTGGATAGTCTCCAGGCGTGAAGTCGAAGCAAAACTACAGCTTTGTGGAAGAAGTTGGCATATGATTGTTTGAGGAGGTCGTGCTGTGGAGGGAGCTCCTAGGGATCTCCATGAGGAGATGCAGAAGGTCCAGGAACCATTCTGCGTGATGCCATTGCGGCGCTATGAGGGTCATTTGCAAGTTGTTGCTTGCTCGTACCTGGTTGAGGACTTTTCTCATCAGACAGAACGGAGGAAACGCGTAAGCGTCCAGGTTTATCCACTGTTATTGGAAAGCATCTTGCCAAAGAGCTTGGGGATCCGGGACTGGGGAGCAGTACAACAGGAGCCTGAAATTTAGGGCCGTTGGTAACAGATCCACAGTCGGGGAACCCCAAAAAGTCAGGACTTTGTTGGCTATCAGAGGATTCAAAGACCACTTGGTGCCAACAATCCGAGTTGCTCTGCTCAGCTTGTCTGCTAGCACATTCCACTTGCCCGAAATGAAGCGAGCTGATAGAGTCACCGAGTTGTCCTCTGCCCATCTGAGTATCTCTACAGCAAGATGGCACAGCTGCTGCAAAAAAGTACCGCCCTGTTTGCTTAGATAAGCTACTACCATGGTGCTGTCGCTCATCAACAGCCAGAAAGGTTACCCTCATCTCTAAGAGATTTACGTGCTGGTACCTTTCTGATTCGGACCATTGGCTGGAGATGTTATGGTGCAGCACGTGAGCCACCCACCCTTCTTTTGATGCATCCGAAAAAAGCATCAATTCCGGAGGAGAGACAAGAAGATCGACCCCTTTGCAGAGGTTCGGCTCCGCCAGCCACCACCTGAGGTCTGACTGTTCCTCTAGCCCTATGCAGACTTGGTGATCCTGGGAACTGGAGTGTTGGTTTCACTGGGATTTTAGTCGCCACAGGAGGGATCTTATCCTGAGGCAACGGTTGGGGACCAGTCGGGTCAGGGAAGTGAGGTGACCGAGAAGGCGAAGCCAATACTGCGCAGGGAGCTCTTTCCGACTGGGGAAGACCTGTGCTATCTCCCTCAGTCTCTGGATCCTTTTGTCTGATGGAAACGCTTTGTGCCTTAGGGTGTCTAATCGCATGCCTAGGTAATACCAGATCCTGGCAAAACCTTAGAAGCTCGTCTCGGTGGGGGAGAAGGGCCACCTCAGAATCAGCCAGTCTTCCAAGTATCTTAGGAGATGGATGCCGACTCTATGAGCCCAAGATGATACTAGGGCGAATACTATCGTGAATACCTGGGGTGCTGTGAAAAGACCGAAACATAGTACCCTGAACTGGTAATGCTTCCGATTGAACATGAATCTCAGATACTTCCTGGAAGGTGGGTGAATTGGGATCTGGAAGTATGCGTCCTTCAGATCTAGAGTGCACATGAAGTCCTGGGGTCTTATCGCTTGTCTGACTGCGTCGGCCGTCTCCATCCTGAAAGGACTCTGTTTGACAAACCTGTTCAGGGCCGAGAGGTCGATGACTGGTCTCCAGTCTCCAGACGCCTTTCTCACAAGAAAGTCGACTGTAAAAGCCTGGGGACCCATCGAGGACCTGTAAAGCATCCTTCTCCAACATGGACTGGACTTCTGCCCTGAGGACAAACTCCCATGCGGATCCCTTCGCATAGGAGTTCAATGGAATCAGCACTCGAGTCAGTGGAGGGAGAGCGAGCGTGAACGGCATACGATACCCTGAACGAATCACCTCAACCGTCCAGAATTCAGCCCTGTGGTGAAACCACCTCTGCCAGTGGCTTTGCAGGCATCCCCCCACAGGTGGGCAAATGGGAGGATTGCCTGTCCTACTGGGACTGGCCTCGGCCGGATCCCTTCTTACCCTTTCCTCCACAAAAGGACTTTTTGCTGTGAAAGGCCTGCTTCGCACCCTTTTTACACTGCTGTTTTGGGTCTCCAGCCCTTTTCAGTTGCGGGTTTTGTTGTGCTTTTCGCTTTGGCTGAGAGGGGTAAGATCTAGCTGTTAAGACCTTTTGGATGAGGGAGTCCTGACTGGACTTCCTCCACCTCTCTGCCACCCGCTCGACATCCTCGGGATGGTACAAAAGAATTGCCCTCGAAAGGAGCATTTCTCAGTCTCGCTACTTAGGCCTGAGGGAGATGTCTATGGAACTTGCCTATGACAGCATCTCTCCTCTTCAGGATAGTGTTGGCCCAAAGGTTCACTACCTGATGGGAGAAGAACTCGATGGCCCGAGTGCCAGACAATATAAAGTCTTCAAAGACGTCCGGGAGGACTTCCGAGACAGATCCTTAGACCGCATCAGTTGTCCTAAGGATCCTAACCAGAAATCCAGCCACGAAGTAGCCTGCATGGCGTACTTTGCCACCTTCTCCTGGTTAAGGATTTCAGAGGCCGAAAAAGAGACTGGAAGTCTCATAAGTTTCTTGAAGGGTGTGGCCTTCGAGAGTGCCTCTATAGAGTGGTCAAGAGGCAGCGTTGGAAGAGATTCCCCGAGGATCTCGTAGTACCTCCTCTGAAACACATACAGAGGAGGGAGGAGCTTGGAGGACGAGCTGGAGCAGAGAGAGGAGGTGGACCCAGTTGCCTGGGACACTACCTTCTGTTTGGCAATCTTCAACCCCTTTGACCAGGGCAAAGCTGCACTGGTCCTTAGAGGTTTCTGAGTGCCGTAGAACTGGTCAAGGACTGTTTCTTTTCCATCTAGAGGGGCTGCCGATGGATCTGGTAGTCCACTGATGGAACAGATGCAGGCTAGGACCTGCCAGAAGGCATGTTCCAACTCCTTCCTCTCATCCTCCGTAAGCTTAGGACTAACTGCTGCTGGCAGAGCGTCGTCCTCGAGATCACTCTGCCCTTCCATGTCTGAGCTCTCATCCATAGGAGCCCGGAGTCATCAACTGGATAGACTGGGGATAGAGAGACTGCAGAGGAGGTGCTCGCTTCCGGCTGCCTAGGAGGCAGTGAGGAAGGAAGCCTGGCCAAGGATTTGGGGATGGTGAACAAATCCTTCGGTTCCCTTCCACGAGGCCAGAGGTCCTCTGTCCCCAAGGGCCTAGAAGGCTCCGTAGGCTTACGAGTGGAATGAAGTCCGTTGCAGTATGGGGTGAGTCACGTCCGGTCGCAGGTCATGCCTCCTTAGGCACTATCTCGACCGGTGAGGGACGGAAGGAGTCTCCATAGGAAGTAACCCTATCTTCCTTGGGGGGCGAAGGACGAATCCTTTTCCTTTTCCCCTTTGGTCTGGCCTGTGGTGTCTTGAACTGCAGGGGGGATAACCCGTGGTTCATGCCTAATCTCCTCCAGAGGTCTTTTGCGAAGGGATGACCGTTTCCCCTTGCCAGAAGGACCTGCCTGTGCGGAATCTTCCAAACTCCTTCTAGGATCGGAGGGAGGAAAGGACCCTGGGAAGAGAGTAGGCAATAAAGGGATCTTAGGTGCGTCACCTAAGGACTGGGAGTGGGGAAAGACTCCTTTCATGGCTTGGTGCATTACATTGAATAAGGCGCTAAACCATGGGGGTCACAAGCTCCCGAGGAACTAAGGGGGAGGTCCTTCGGAAGGCACTGCTACCTGGGTTTAAGAACCGGGGCAGGTTTCCTAACCCTCTTGTCTGAGGGAGGCTTCCCTACAGGTAAGATTGGCAAAGGCCTACCCTTAGGGATAGGATCTGGGCTCGGTTGCACAGCCGACTGTTGTCTCTGTTGAGGCCTAAGAGGCTTGAAAGACTGATTGTGAGCGCCAAGATGGTCGCACGCTCGTGCGCCGAACTGTTGGTAGGTGGAAGGATGCTCATGCGCGCGCCCTTCCCAAATGCGTGCACCTTTTTCGTGCTCGTGGCGCGCATAAGGTTGTTCGTGCACATGGCGCGCAACAGGTTGTTCACGCGCATGGCGCAACAGGTTGTTCAAGCGCATGGCGAGCAACAGAATGTTTACGCATATGGCGCGCCATAGGATGAACCCGTGCGCCATGTTCGCCATTTTGTTTGCGTGCGGCAAGTTGGTCGTGCGCGCAAGAGCTCTCAGGTTGATGAGAGAACTCACTGATACGCTCACCCGAAGGTTCACGATAGCTTGTGTTGTGTGAGCACAAATGATCAATACAACGAGAGTTTGAAAACTCTCTGTCATAAAAAGAATGACTATGGTCACGAGAACCCGAAGGATCTACGCAACGAGAAACCGAAGTTTCTCTGTCACGAGACCCATGAGGATCAATGTGACTATGGATATGAGGGACCGAAGGCCCAACGTAGCCGCCTGTATTGCGAGACCCCGAAGAGTTAGTGCAACGAGAAACCGAAGTTTCCCAGTCACGAAACACCAAAGTATTAGTGTGACTAAAGTTACGAGAGCCCAAGGGTTCAGCATAACTCAGGTTACGAGACCCCGAAGGGTCAACGTAACGAGGAACCGAGGTTCGTATGGAGAGCCCGAGGGTTCAGCATAACAGAAACCCGAAGGTTTCAAGTCGCTAGAGCCCAAAGGTTCAGTGCAACGGAGACCTGAAGGACTCCTGCTGTCATGAGAACCTGCAGGATCAACATGACGAGAGCCCGAAGGCTCACGATCACGCCAGCCCAAAGGGTGATCGTCACGAGACCGCGAAGGATCAACATGAGGAGAACCAGCAGGTTCAAAAAGACGTCTCCTCACAGCCCGAGGAGGAGAACGTCCTGGGTGGAGAGAGGTTACCCATCCCTCCACTCTACGAACTTCTGGAGAGGAACGTTCAACAAACTCCGCCCGAGGGGGAAACTGATCAAGGTCTACAGATAATTCCTCCACAGATGAGGAGAGTTCACCCGAAGGAGAACTATGCTTATAACAAGGTTCTCTTTCCACCCCTGGAGGAGAACCTAAAACGTAAGGAGATTGCCGATGTAAAGAGGCAATCTTCTCTCGTGAACAAGAGATATGTTCCCCCGAAGGAAAAGCTTGCCTTAGAGAGAGCCCTGCCACCGCCCTTGGTGGGTTAGCTAACTCCTCGGCGTCGGAACCAGACTCTTGGCCTGACCGACGGGCAACAGCACCTGCACCCACAAAAGGAGGATCGACCTCTGCAGAGGAAGGAGATGACCGCCTTCTCTCTGCTCCCCTTTAGAAGAGTTCGAGGAGAACTTTCTTCGAAGGGGGACCATCGAAGCCCAGCAATAGCCAGTTGGCCACAAAGACACAAGGTCTGGAAGGGAGCAGGCGCTCCCTAGGGGAAGAGAAGGAGCCGACTCACTAGGGGAGCTGCCACCTTCGCCTATCCCACAGGGTTGACCTAGAGTCACAAGCCCAGCGCTACTGCTCGACCGTGGCCCGGAAGGGCCTGGTCGAGGATTAACTTCGGGCAGAGATTTGGGTGTAGAGGAAGCAGAAGCCAGCGATTTCTTCGATTTCGAGGAAGACCCCGAAAGCGAAGATTCGCGTTTAGACTTCTTCTTATGCGCAAACCTCTCCCACTGGGAGGCAGGCCACTCCCTTCACTCGGAACAGGTGTTGTCCGCGAACACTGATTTCCCCGGCAAGCCGGGCATAAAGGGTGTGGGTCCGTCTCCACGGACGACATGAAAGTACCACAGCGGTGGCCTTCAATACCTGGACATGTCCACATAGCGGGACAATAACCAAACACACAAAATTACACACAAAAGAAAAAGGAATAGTAATACGTAAAGTCAAGGCAGTTTGTTTAACAGGAGAGAGAGACGTTACGTCCGCACTCTACCGAGCCATAAGTAAAAGTGGTTACTCAACTGACAGGTGTGAGTAAGCAGGGTAGCCTGTCTATGCCAACCCCCTTCCGCTTACTAGCCAATGTGGTGATTATCCCTCACTAAAATTGTCTTGGCTGGTTTTCAGCGTTGCTGAAAGTAATACCCTATAAATAGCGAAGGTTTGTATCTGTGTCGGAACAAATAAATATTTTAATACATTGACACTTGTCTCTTAGTTCCCCTACCAGAATGAAAGAAGTAACTGACCTCTCTTTGTTTTCTCTCCACTTCTAACTTCTTTAACTCCTCATCTCTTTTTTGTTGTTCTTCTGTTTTTCTTCTTCGTTCCTCAGCCTCTTGTTCCTCCCAAAACTGATTACGGGATTTTGTATTGATTTCCGCTAATGGGTTCGTTCGTTTATAATTGGTTCCCTGTAAATAATTCTTGTTAATTACAATAAAGAACGGTCTACTACAAAGGATCTTATAGCTCCCCTTACCACAAATCCAAACGACAATTATCACATGTATATCAACAGAAAAGACAGAACTAAGAGCAAAAACTTATGAAAGGTAAGAAAAGTGAATATGCTTTTAAAGGCTTGTCCTTCCATATTAATACACATTTGTTTTCCTTCCTTCATAAGAGAAACCCAGATCAATATCCACATGGTAAAATGGAATGAACTTCTAAAACATTGAAAGTTACTGTGAGCTAGATACATGGTAGTAGCATTATATTACCTAACATACAATGCTGCTTTTTACTTTTTATGATTACACTGATTTCTCTACATGAATTACATTTCAGCAAATAAGAAATCCTACACAGACAATGTGGACTATAAGTAAAATAATACATAATTTACGAAGCAACTGTGTAAAATATATTAAGAAAACATTTACCAGATCTCCAATATATCAAAAGCATTTTAAAAGAGATTTATCTATAGAATTAGTCATAAAGAGCACACATGACCATTTAAACCATTAAACACCAATCATTTTTGGTATGACATAATAAACAAAGAAAAAATTAAGTCACCTAGATAAAAATATACATGAAGGTTGAAGTCCCAAAAGATGTTCTACAATCTTAAAATAGTGTTATGAATAAAGGTAACTTATATGTTTGAGTCAGAGAATGGCTGTCAACCACAAATACATTCAATAATTAAATTCACTATGATACAAGTCAGTAATAATGAAACATTTACCATTGCAACCTTTAATGCAAATTCTTAATTTTTCTGGGGTTCAATAAGTATTCTTGAATCATGTACTGACCACAGCAAACCGTTATATTTTGAATTACATAATTATAACTATAAAACAACCGAAAAACAAAAACTAAATTGTATCCGATAAGAAATACATATGAATATAAGCTAAGACTAAAATAACAATATCTTAAAACGGAAAATTATTATAAAGAAATTCTATTTTCTATGTTAAACTACTATAAATCTGACACTGGGTTTCTCAAATGATTATGAAGGTAACTACTGAGCATAAGATAGAAGAAAATACCATTTCCATACAAAAGCAAACTTTCACATTTCTTTTCACCTCTTATGTATTATAACCAAAGGCAGAATAAAAGCAGTGTTGAAATAAGAATGATGTGCTATGGAGGAAATTAAAATGGACAGGGCAACATAGTATGGCAAGAACATCAAACAACTATGTGGTAGTTTTAAGGTTGAATAAATATGAACTCTTCCATATATATATACCCGGATGCAAAGCACCTACTGGAATGAAGCTCCCAAAGCAGCTAACACCAGTAAAGATGGTGATAGTAATGGTAGTTGCAATTAGAGTGATATTAATGTCAGAGTGAATGATTCCAAGTGAATATGTTTATAAAAGTAAGCATGAAACATGATACCATTTATGCCCTGCTTGAGAAAACCTCCCAATATCAGAGGGGTGGAGGGGGGGAGAAGAAGACAAGGGGGTCAATTTGAAAAAGACTTACCATATCAAACTTCATTTTGGGTTTGGGCATTTTAGAGGGATAACTTTGGAACCCATCACCACAGGTTACTGCAGGACCACTAGGCTTCTGCTATAATACAAATACGAAGTTAAGGTTAAGACTGGAGTGCAACAGGAGATGCTAGGACCCACCAGCACAGAGGATATGCCATCATTCAGGTAGGTTAAAAAGGAGATTATATGTGTTAATATATGTTAAAAAGGAAAATAAAATCTATAAGCTGATGAACAGAAATATAAAAAAACAACATTAACATAATATGCAACCAATCTAAAACTAAAGCCACTATGAACACCACAAAAGGATAAAACCTAATGCTAACTGGCAACTTATGTACTAAAATATGCACTCCCACAAAGAATAAGAACATTACAGACAATATTTAGGGTCAAGAGACTGAATAAACCAAAGCTGCTAAAGACAACATAAAAGAGGAAACCATCCTTTCAAGTGCCAAACCTGCCTGATAACCAGTGCCACATCACCAGATAACATTCACCCATCCTCTAATGTGATACAATCACCAAATCTGTTCGTTTAAATGTTACAAGCATTTACATATCTCGAGACAAGATTTTTGTTACTCTAAGGGTCTCAATCAAAGCCATTTTCATATGGAAGGGAGATTTAGTACTAATAGTAAAAAAGGAAAAAGCTTGGTCTAGAAAGATCATTGCAGCATATGGTTGACATGAAATTTTGATGTGTAAACTATGAAGTAATTCTAAGTGCTGTAAATACAGTGCATCTGTGTTCTGTAATATCTAATTCTTCTCTGTATTTTTATATGTATGCAAAACACCGTATCAAGCAGCGATGCAAAGTTTATCGCTATGATACATTATCTAACATTTTCATCATAATCTCTCACTGTAAAGTACACACTATGTTACAATTGCTTATATATGGACTAAATAAACAAGGCAAAAACAAATGTAACAAACAGCAACTGCTCAATGACATGCCACACAAGTATGATTTTATATAAGCAATTTAACAGTACTGTAAATAAGCATGCTTTCTTTATGATAGAGATGAACTATCACACTTCTAATTTTTACTCATTAATAATAAACTTCCTATCAATTCATCAATTTTCTTTTTATAGAATGTATCCACAAACAGGGCAATGAAAAACAAACGTAACTAAAACTAAACAATAAACTTGAGTATGACTGCATTATTCATAGTATGCACAAAATAGCAAACCTTAAGTTTACGTACTGTAGATCAAGAACTCAAGCGCAATCCTCTAAAGCAGGCAAATTCTTAAATATAAATATAACTACACTAACATCCTATGATCTAGCCTCCCACCTAATCTTTACAATTATCAAAAATTATTCTTATCCTTGCTTAGCAACAAAGTTAATATTAGACTAGTACAAAAGGGCTTCACAGACAGGTTGATGCAGAAAAAGGGACTTCCAGTTTGGTTTCAGGCTAAACTTGGATTCAAACTACACTGGTGTTAACTCAGTGAAAGTTAAGTTACTCTGTGAACAAACCTATAACATAACCAAGAAAAACTGCCTTTAAAATGAATAACTAACTATCAACAAAACTTTACAATTAATTAAATTAATTTCTATAAACTTTGATATTAATATCAGTATAATTCATTTAAAATAAAAAACGTTTATACAGTACTGTACATTACAGTACTGTACAGTATAAAATGGGTTCTTTTAAATGATGCTATATAAAAAGCTAATTAAAAATAAAAGACTGATCCTTTTCCTGATTAAATTACCACAATCTGGGTCAATTAAAACCAAATATTCCAATGAGAAATATCCATTTTCCTAGCCAACCAATACTGATCATGAAGCTTTAATCTGTCATACATAAGTAAAAGTAATATACAGACCTGAATCCCCCAAACCTGATTACAAATACTGTATTTCCTTCATCAACCATGTAAATGTTTAAGAAAAGGCTAAGCTACCACTTAGATTTTTGGTATATAAAGCATTATTCAAGAAACTAACTACCTATTGATAGAATTCCAGAATACCTCTTGAATACTGAATCAAACAACTTCAAAAAAAATCATAAAAATGCATGAGTAAATTGATATTTTCAATATAAAAAATTAATTCATACAATTCACTGTGACTTGTACCATCATAACTATTTTTCATTAGAATTTAGGATGGTAAAACTAACATAACCTTAAAACCATCTTTTTCTTTGTAAAATGCTTAATTTCTCAAGAGGCCATAAATATATAAAACTCCTAGATTAAAAAAAAAGAAGAATATGAACAACCCTTTACCCAGTTCAACCCACGGCTTACATATAATTACCATCCTTATCAAGTTTAGTATGAAGCTGAAATGTACTGTACAATTCTTCCTATTGTGTAATTGTTGATAGTCAATTCTACTTACTAATGAGATTCATTGTTTCTACTCAAATATGTACTGCAATTTGAGAATTACTTTAGATAATACCTATCATATGACCAAATAAGAATAGCCTTTAATCAAATACTTTCAAAGATTAACCTTTAAAACTAAGGTTTTTAGAATAAAATATTAACCCTTTCGCCCCCAAAGTACGTACCAGTACGTTATTGCAAAACACTGTTATTTATATGTTTTTGCATGTTTTTGATAACTTTATGAGAAACTTCAGGCATTTTCCAAAAGAATGAGACCAACCTGACCTCTCTATGACAAAAATTAAGGCTGTTAGAGCAATTTAAATAAAATATATAGCAAAATGTGCTCAAAATTTAACCTTATGGTGGGGGTAAAACGGTTAACACAAATTTATCCTTCAAATTAGCCTTAATTTGCACTGTTTAATCCTCCCATACACATAATTTCTAATTTTGAATGCAGAAGAAAAAGAATCACTATAAAATAAACTACTGGGTGACTTCCTGTAAATATTCACTTTTGCCTCATTGATAGGACAAACTACCGATATCATCCTTTCACGTGAAATTACAACATGCAAAATTAAGGGATTATTGGGTTTATACATGGCAAAGCTATCAATCATAATCAGATTGAATCTCTATTTAAGTAGAAAGCTGAGATAGTATGACCTGCAGCTATAGAGAACTCTCAAAACATCTTGCAGAGCACTTAAGGTCAGAATAGACTAAGATCCAAGTATCCAAGGCAAACTCATTATTATTATTATTATTATTATTATTACTATCCAAGCTACAACCCTAGTTGGAAAAGCAAGATGCTATAAGCCCAGGGGCTCCAACAGGGAAAAATAGCCCAGTGAGGAAAGGAAATAAGGAAATAAATAAATGAAGAGAACAAATTAACAATAAATCATTCTAAAATAAGAAACAACGTCAAAACAGATATGTCATATAATAAACTATCAACAACATCAAAAACAAATATGTCATAAATAAACTATAAAAAGACTATGTCCGCCTGGTCAACAAAAAAGCATTTGTATTGTACTCAAGCGTTGCAAATGAGGTAATGGATTGTACAGTACTTTGTAATACCTCAAGAATATGTAGAGATGATCCAGCTATCAGGAAGCGATGTAAACGTCTATATAACTTACAAGACCTTCAACTGAAGAGGCCCCATGTAAAAAGTGAGTTTCTATATTTTTTAAGTATTAAACATACAGTATATAACTATGGATTTTTAATACCTAAGATTCTTTGACCTGACATGGTGTTTTCTTCAAGTTATAAGATCATATCTTTAATTAAAGGATGGAAAATTAACAACTCAAACGCCTATTTACCAATGCCTCAAAAGAAAAATAAACAATATCAACAAGAGTGGCTGACTCGGCTATACAGTGGGACTAATAAGGTCGAAAGAAGAAAACTGACTCCTCATAACAACAGCATTTAGGATACCTTTAAACTTGATATTCCTCTTCAGGGTTCAGAAACAAACGAAGGCCTGCTTTCTAGATTAGTCAGTATAATTCAGGAAGCCTTATTATTAGGAAAGAACTTGAGAACCATCTACTCCAATCTGAGTGCACTGCACTCAAAGAGCTCCCAACCAAAGTATTGTACTTAGCCCTTGTAGCAGAAATGGCACCACCTTTGTCACAGTCCTGCTTTAAGGACACACCATGGGCACCCTCATATACCAGGGAAATTCTCACTAATGTAATCATTATCATCTATATTACCAGAATAACTTGAAAACCTAGTTACAAAAATATATTACTGAAAGCCCAAGATTCTCATTACAGTAGACATCCATGTGTCAAAAAATTTTCAAGTAAAGACTACACTATAAGGATATAAAGAAAAAAGAAGATATTAAGATATGTAACATAAAAACTATAACAAGGCATATATCAACCTGCTCAGCAAAAAGGGATTTACACCAAGTTTGATTTGCTGAAGTTTACTCATTCAACTATATACTGTATTTGATTGGAGAGATCATTCCACGATTTGGTTACAACCAGAATAAAAATTTCTGCAAAACTGTGTAGTACTGAACCTTATGAAAGAAAATGCAAGATTTAGAATAAACAGCATACCTTGCATCTCATAGTAGATGGTATAGCTTGGGAAGATATGAATGCACAATCTTAATCACCATATAAAAAGTGATAACAAAAATATTTGTGAGGGGAAGATCCAAAGTCCTTCGCCTATTTCTAATCATATTTTGAGTTTTGTTAGAGTTGGACTTCATTCATAATTTACATCATGCACTTTTTTTCACTTAAATCTCTGTTCAGAGCCTTAGCAACCAGAGATCTACATTCATGAGATGGAATTGGTTCGAGAGTAGCACAATTTGCATAAACTAAAGCTTGTTTTCAAGGTCAAAGCACACGTGTATATAAAATGAAAAGTATAGGACCAAGAACATTACTGTAATGAGGAACACAAGATATTAGTCCTATATTAACTGTGGGGTTCATCAACTAGATTTTGCTAACTATTAGTATACAATCTAATAACAATAAGATTTTGCCCACCTACTCCAAACTGTTCAAGTGTAAAAACAAAGGCCTCATGATTAATAGTCAAAAGAAGCACTGAAGTCAACACGAATAGTATAAACTTCATGAACAAAATCAAGGGAATTCTGCACAACACACAAGGGCATAAGAAGAACATCACAAGCACCAAGGCCCCTACAAAAGCTGAACTGCAGACAAGAACAAAAGATTACTTGATGATCTGTTTCATGAGCTACAGGTTCTTCAATGAAGATGAGGGGCTGTTGCAAAAAATAAATCAGCAGTCCAAGGTTGAGGTTTGGAATAATAATGGCTAAATCTTCAGTTTTTCGCCATGAGATGTAGGCACGATGGTTGACTGACAATCCCGCATTTCAAAACAACCACCAACATATCTAACTGATGATTCTGTGTACAGATATTTGCCAGATAACAATGGTCATGAAATTGCACATGCAGGAGCCTCATCATTGTATTCATCTTGCTAGTGACCGAAATTTATAGAAAATACAAAATGTGTTGGCAGGGTCCAAAACCAAGAAAAAAGAAAGTGCTACTAGCCACTTGATGACTAAAACTTCTAAATGTTCTGCTATCTATCAGTCGCTATCCATTAATGAGAATGACTTTACAGCTGCAGTGATGTGAACTCTCAAATGAACTGATGCCAGGTCAGAAGAATAGTCCGTAATCCCCGCTCTGTACCAGATGCTTCATATTTCAAATCTCATGGAGTTTGATTTACTTTAGAAAATGAAGCTTCCTCCTTCACTTTCAACACCACTTTACACTGAAGCAGCAAAAGACAAGGGTCATCACAAGAATGGTTGGACAAAAACCTCCTGATTTCCTCAACAGGGACGAGGGGACTAACAAGCTCACAGGTATTGGTGAACCTTTCATCTATGTTTTAGGGGTATTCTCGTAGATAATCACACAAAAGAATGAAATCGACAGTTACTTCTTGTCAATGGGACAAAAATGTGTATGTATCTATTCACTCAGAAAGCTTCTTATCAATGGGTCAAAAACGTTAATGCATCTAGTCACTCATTCAGAAATTATGTGTCGGGGAATTAAGATACTACATATTCAGATTGTAGTTGATGAGTTTGTCATGAAACAATTTAAAAAAAAAAAAAATTTTCTAAATAGGATCATTACTACTATATTTACTGTAAAATAAATCAATTTATTATTGCATTATAGGTTAGTTCACAATTAACTGTCTCATATTGACTCAAATCCATGGCAGTGTAGTAAAGATTAATAAATCAATACCAAACACAAGACACAGTTACCACAGCTCCGGACGCTTCGCCTCGCTTGAATGTGTCTACTAAACCTTTCTGAAAAGTAACAAGCACCGAGCTTGATTTCTTTCAAGTCGTTAAAAAATCCAGTCTTCCTACAAGTATGTAAAAACAAAAGTAAAATTAAATCAAATCCCACTTGATAAGAACTATGTTTCATGTCACATGTTTACTAATTACACTGCACCAATTTATTCTGCTATCAAATACTGTGCAGAAAAAAATATCTATCTTCACTAAAAAACCAAACAAGATCCAGTAATAACTCTGAAAAAAAAAAATAAGCTATCAAAATATCTCAAATTTTAAAAATAATGTGCAATTTTTCTAACTATGCAAACCTGAGTCGTTTAATTAGGGAGACTGATTCAACGTGAGCTGGAGACGGTCATTAAAACTTGGATAACGAGAGGTTCCTCAGCTGGTAAAGGGTACAGGTAAGGAATTCCATCTCCTTTCCCAGCCAGAGAGCTGCACTTTTGACCTTTAAGCCCAAGACTGAGTGGGATGGTTGATTGATTGATTTGTTTGAGGTTTTCTGGCATCCTGACATCTAAGATCATTGATGCCACTATTTATTATAAATAAAAAATAAAAGAATATTCAATTAAGACAATAAAAGCAAATATATCATTTTAAAAGTTAAATAGCTTTCAGAAGACCTGCTTCTGAAATAAAGCTATAAATAGTGCTGGTATGGTAGAACACATCATGTCCAAGAATCTTGGCAAGGATGAACTTGCCATCCTCACCTTGAGCCTCAAATAAATATCTATTTCTTTCGCTACTATAAGTGGGGCATTCTGTTAACAAATGCCCCACTGTCAAGGGTACCAAACAGTTGTCACAATATGGCTGGTACTGGCTAGTAAGCAGAAATTCATGTGTCAACTGAGTGTGACCATGTAGAGATGACAAAGAGTAGTTTTTCGGGCATCATGTTATACTTCCAAGGGGATATAACATCCATTATTTCTTGCAGACTATTTTCAACTAAACTACCCAATGCTGTTGCCAATTATCAAAAATCAAATTCTTAATGGTGGGTAAACAATCATCACAAAGAATAGGATACCTTCTTGGTCGCAACTCAGCTGCAGCATTCTTTACCAGTAAATCTGCCTTCTCGTTTCTAGACAAAACTACATGTGGCAGAACCAAGAAAAATTATCTGTTATACCTCTCAGTCCAATAAGAGAGTAATTCTAAAATCTTTAAAACTAAAAGGTTACTGGAATTAGAAAAACTTCTAAAGCTTGAAGAACACCCCTTGCATCACTAAAAAATGGTAAAATTAATTCCTCTCCTCCAATACTATTTTCTCAATAGGGGTTAGTATGCCATATATTTCAGCAGTAGATACGGAAGCTGTTAGAAGAAGTGCACCTCTACAATTAAAAGCATCACTATATTTTCCAAATCCAACGCCAGCATCGGATTTGGAGCCATCAGTATATATAAGTCAATTCCCTATGTTTTACAATATGTTCCCTAAAAAGGGACCTAGCTTCTAAGTCAGTCATATTCTTTTCAACTCCAATAAAATATTTACAAAAAGATACCTCTGGTAATTTCCACAGAGGCGTTGATAATACCTTAAATGGAAGCACCTTACTTTAATTATATTAGGATAGTGTATCAATTGTTTCACCAGAAAACCATAAGGCTAAGGAGATTTTGGGCACAGCTCTAAGTATGTTGTTTACTTTACAAGGCTTGCAGTCTGACAGGCTAAAGAATTAGGAAGTCTTTGGAATCTAAACCAAGACCAAATAATAGAAGACTCTCAGTAAAGGTCTAACGGTAATTCTCCAGCATCAACAAGGAGACTTGGAATAGGCGAAGTTCTAAATGCTCCTGTTGCCAATCTGATACCAGTATGGTGCATAGAATCTAAAATCTTTATTCTGCTTGGGATGGCTGGGGAGTTTATTTCACAACCATAACTTATTTTGGAAAAAATTAAGAACTTGTATAACTTTAAAATATTTTACAGTCTGCCCCCTTGATGTATGGGACAAAACTTTTAAAAGCTTCAAATCATCAAGACATTTTACTTTTAATACTTTTAAGTGAGGAGCCCATGGCAACCTACAATCAAATATTAAGTCTAAAATCCTAACTTCACTTACACATGGGATCCGTTGACCTTTGATGAACATATCAGGGTCTGAATGTACTCCATCAATAAGACAGAAATGGACAACAGTACTTATGCTTGTTGAAAACTTAAGGGGTCTGGCCAGATAATGCTGATTTTCAAGGACAGGACTTTGACATTTATACCACTTAATAGGGTGACTTAGGTCATTTCCAAACTGCATAGGACTTTTGCCTTTGACCTTAGATTTTACGACACCAGGGCAATTTATCCTGAAAATGAGTGTTCAACAAATTCTATCTCCTCCCTTGATAATTCATATTAAGACCTGGGATTACTATCCTATATAAACCTGATACAGACCTCCAATCAAATGAGTGTTTTTTCTAAAAGTCATTTTTTCTAGATATGAATTTTTTATGGTAAAAAAATCATCAACATCTTGTCCTACAGCTATTGATGCAAAGGGACTCAGATTTTGCCAGTCAGCTGTATCTTGAGCTTTTAAATCAATACTTCTCCAATCATCCTCTCCTACTTCACACTTCATAGTCCTCAGCCATGTAGGTCTGGGTCTTCCAACTCTTCTAGAGCCTTGTGGAACCCAGTTGAAACTTTGGTAAACTAATCTCTCTATGCAAAGAGCATGACCAAACCATCTCTATCTGACCCTCACCATAACCTCATCCACATATGACACTTGAGTAATCTCTCTTATGCTGTAGTTTCATTTCTAATCCGGTCCTGCTATTCAACTCCCAATATTCTTCTGACGGCTTTGTTCTCAAATCTATAAAATTTATTGGATATTGTTTCATTGTCATACCATGACTCATGTCCATTCAGTAACACTGATCTCAATAAACTGATATATAGCCTGATTTTTATGCGTAATTTCAAACAATTTGATTTCAAAAATTTTATTTAACCAGGCCATTTTCTGATTTCTTTTTTCAATCTTTCATTAAATTCTAATTCTAAAGAACCTGTATTAGAGATCATAGTTCCTAAATATTTAAATGATTCTATCTCATTAATCCTTTCACCATCCAATGATATTTCATCTTCCACTGCATATTCTGTTCTCCTAGTCTCTGTCTTTCTTCTATTTATCTTGAGCCCCACCTCCTGAGATATTTCATGCATTCTGGTAAGCAAGCATTGCAAATCCTGTTGTGTTCTGCTAATAAGGACATCATCATCAGCACACTCTAGGTCAACTAATTTCCTATTGCCAATCCAGTCCAATACTTCTCCACCATCTCCAATTATTCTATGCTTTATAAAATCCATGAGGAGGATAAACAACATAGGTGACAACACATTCCCTTGGAGTACTCCACTGTTCACTGGAAATTCTTTTGATAGGACTCCACTAACATTAACTTTGCACTTACTATGCTCATGAACAAACTTAATCAAATTTACATATTTAAGAGGAACTCCTTAATAACACAGGACTCTCCACAAAATTGGCCGGTGCACCTTATCAAAGGCTTTTTCATAGTCTACAAATGCCATCAACAATGAATTCCTATATTCTAACATTGCTGTGCAACATGTCTTAAAATAAAAATTTGGTCAGTATATCTTCTACCTTTTCTAAATCCCGTTGTTTATCTCTCAGTTTTTCATCAATCTTTATCTCTAGCCTCTGTAGAATAAGCATATTGTATATTTTCATGTCAACTGATGTAAATGGAATGTCTCTAATTATTGCAATTAGTCAAAGCTCCTTTCTTGCCTTTTTTTTACCAACACTCCTAGCTTCCATTCATCAGGTTTTATCTCTTCATGCTACATTATACAAAATAATCTTGTAAATATTCTAGGAGTCACTTCATTTTCGGCCAATATCATCTCAGCCGTTATTCCATCATATCCAAGGGCTTTCATCTCTTGAGGTTTTTTTTTTTTTTTTTGAAGAATAGCTTCGACTTCAAAAACACTAAATTCATTCATGGGCACATCAAGGTCTTCCTCAGCTTCAGGTATAACAATCAAATTATTCTCTTCATATCTCCTATTCATGTGCTCACTAAAGTGTTCCATCCAATGTTGCCTTTCTTCATTTTTGGTTGTTATAACAGATCCATCTCTCTTTTGGATGGGTATATGCTTCTTCTTTGCCCCTGGGGATATTTTGTTCATAATTCTATGAACAATTCTTACACCATAGCCACAGAAAAATGAAGAGGAGCCAATCATTCCACGATTCACTCCAGACTTATATATACATGTTATCATAGACAAAATGCATTCTGTCCCATGTGGGAGCTGGGCTGGTTATAAAACTACTTGAGCAGTCACTACAGTAAAAAGCACAAAGATGTCAAGGAACTTGAGGTAGAAGGCTACAAGGTGGTTTGTCTTTTTAAGACTCTGGCCTTCATCACTTATTCCACTGACAGGTTTTTTTTAAAAGCCATGGAAGGTACTATACCCCTCACTTCGTGAGCTCTGGTCCTAGATATTACCTCAACCCTTTCATTGGTCGAGGTGTACGCTTCACAGATCGTCTCATGAAGCCAGAAATAGACCGTGTTCCTTGACACCTCTTTATTGGTCCTGCCAGTGCTAACAAAAATTCTCTGACACTCAGGCCTGAGGTGTCAGGTCTTTTTCAGACATCACCGTAGAGCCCTCGCAGGACACAAAAGCATCCCCTTTCGATCATCACCCTAAACTTTACGAGCAGAGGGGATAAAGATCTTGAACCTTAGATGATGCGCAGCCGGATTCTGGATTTTGGTTACAAACTCTAGCACAAAACTGAAGGAAACCTCCTTCTACCAGACAGCATGGGTGACTAAATAGAAGCCTGTGCAACTCGCCTACTTTTTTGCTGATGCTATGGGTAACAAAACGATAGTTTTGAGAGTCAAATCTCTGTCTGAAATCCTCCTCAAAGGCTCAAGTGGGGTACACGTAAGGGCTTTGAGGACAAGAGTTGCATTTCACTTTGGGGGTATGAGGTTCCGGGATTGGCAAGACTGCTCGAAGTTCCTTATTAACAGAGACATGTCCTATTTAGCGGAGAGGTCTACACCTCTCAGTTGAATGACCATACTCAAGGGAGAGTTGTAGCCTTTGACAGCTTCCACTGGGAGGGGCTTCTCTCTGCAAAGGAAGACTAGAAAAACCACAATCTGCGCTGGAGTTGCTCCGACTGAATAAATATCCCTTCAATGATGCCAATCACATAAGATGGCCACCTTTCCCTGGTAGACAGCTACAAAGTACCATCACAATTATCCAGACCTCTACTTTGCAGTGCCTCATAAAAAGCCCTTTGCTTGGAGATGCTGGGTAGCCTCCACCCATACAGATCCAAGGACTTCATAGATTTGTGGTACATCTGACAGTGCAGATGAAAGAGAAGTGTGGGCCACTGGGATAGTTATTTTAAGACCTTGACTAGAAGAGCTAGCAGATTGGAATATCACTTGGCATTGGGACATCTGGGAGCCAATAGGGTCACCGGGTTGATTAACAGCTGGACCAGGCAGAACGGAGGGAAGGCATACACGTCCATGTGATCCCATGAATGTTGGAAGGCATCTCTGAACAAAGCCCATGTGTTTAGAACGGGAGAGAAAACCCAGGAAATCTCCTGTTTTGCCAGGTAGTAAACAGGTTAATCCCTGGAGAGCCCAACAGGGCACTAGAACCCTGTCAGCTACATGAGGATGTAGGGATCACTTAGATCATACAACCTATCCCTTGCCCAGAATATAACTTGCTAACAACTCGACAGCGTAAAACACCCCTCAAATGTGCATCCGTTTTGTCTGGTCGCAAATAACGCACAATACCGTGCCCACTCACTTGTTGACATAGATACTAAAGTGGTTCTGTCGCTCATCAACACTATTAAATTCCTACTCAAATGTTCTTGAAATGCTTGCAGTGCTAGGAGGGCTGCTTGCAATTCAAGGACGTTCATATACAGCTGCCTCTCTTCTTGGGACCAAACACCTGAGATGACCAGGTAGTCTAGGTGTTCTCCCAACCTCTCCTTTGACACATCTAAGATCAGTTGCATTTCTGGAGGCAGAGGATCAAGTAGGACTTCCCTGGTGAGGTTTTCCTCATCGAACTACCGGGTAAGTTCAGTAAAAACCTCCTGCCCAACTGGAATAGGGGAGCCCCGTCAGCTGACCAGTGATCCTTCAGAGACCACTGAAGGGATCAATGGCTGAGAAGCCAGTGTGAAAAGAGTTTCTTCAACAAGGAAAGGGGCCTGAGAAAACATCCCAGTGCCAAGCTGGTACTTCTGTCTTGAACAGGAAGTCACAAAACCTCTTTGAGCCTTCCGATGTGATCATCTTAATGGAAAGACTCTCACTGCTGCCGCATCTACCAGCATGCCGAAGTACTTCAACCTTTGCTTGGGTATAAGATTCGACTTCTCCCATTTTGTGGCAAAATGCGAGAATCTGATCTTGATCCTGTAGCAACTGCCTCTACAAGGCCAGGGTCAGCCAATAGTCGAGATACATCAACAGATGTATTCCTCGCAAGTGGGACCAAGCTGCTATCATGGTGAACACCTGGGGAGCAATACACAAGTCCAAAGCACAGCCTTGAACCTATACACCGTACCATAGAGGGAGAAGCTGCGGTACTTTAGTGAGGACCAGTGAACAAGCGCTTAAAAGTACAGTAGACATCCTTTGGATCCACTTAAAGCATGAAGCCTCCTTCTCTGATGGGAAACAGCACAGACCATACTGTTTCCATCCTAAACCTAGTTTGACAAACTTATTGAGAGAGGTTGCTCCAACAGGAACCACAACACCGGTACAATGTCACAAGCAAGAGGGATGGTACACTCACAGAGACCTTGAACCCCACAATGAGCAGAGCTGGAGCCTGGAGGCGCACCCAAAGGCCCACAAGGAGCAAGAAATACCATCCCTGGACCCCCAGGCAGAAGGGTAGGGGTGACAGGCACAGAGGAAGGAGTGGAATATACTGGGGCAGGATCAGATATCAAGGTAACCCAAGGTACAGGGGGAATGTGCACTTTGGCCTTGGAGACCTTCTTACACCCAACATTGGGACCAACTCCTCGTGCCAGCACCATTTCTCCTAGCACAGCAACCACTTCAACAGCTTTCACAGTCCTTTTGGGCTTGGTTGGGGACCACCGGAGTCCCTGACTCTGAGGGCACCACCACGCCTTCCACCAGTGGCTTCACTGGGAACCAGGAGAGAAGTAGCCCTAGCAACCAAACTTATCGCAGGCCTACCTGAAAGACTTAAGAAAGCCCAAGACTTCCTTGGGTCAAACTTGTCGACAGCAGTCTGCACAGTCACATGCAAAGACCTTTCTGCTTCTAAGGAGGTGCAGCAAACACTGAGGTTACCCAGACTCCAGCAAAGTCTGTAAAGCTTGTCAAAGCACCTCCGAGGACTCACTGGTCCTGATGCATACTCCCCGGGACTGATGCAAGGGCGTACAGACGGGGGCAGTGGAAGCAGTACCAATCCTTAAGGAGACTGACACAGCAAAAGACTTCTTCGGTGTCTTCTTGGGCATTGTTATGACAGACACCGGAGAAAGCTTAGCTTATTTTTTCCCCTTTCAGGGAATAAGCCTGCCACTGCACAGGAAGCCACGACGCACGAGGGTGACTACAAACAACCATGACCTCTACAAGACGCACAGAGGTAGTGTGGATCTACAGCTCATCTGCATCCTTCACCACATGGATAACCACTCGTTATCTAAGTTTTAATGACCGTCTCCAGCTCACGATTAACCAATCTCCCTAAATAAAAGAATAGGGTGGTTATGTTGTGTAGGAACAACTAACTCTTCCTTCATGTTCTATTGCACACAAAATTCTAACACCTAAAGTCATGTACTAAACAGTTATCATTAATGCTAATTTACTGCCATCAACTACAATAGAAATCTTATAAGATATTTCTGATCTGAGTGCAAGAAAATGATTAATTCTAACTATTATACCCAATGTACTCATAACACAGTTCAGGATATTTCTAAGAGTGATGTGGATTACTGAATAACTGCTTACACATAATTAAGCTCATCTAAAGGTATAGCCACCATTGAGAGCTTTGTGCAAACAAAAACTTTTCTTAAATCAATCAGGTATTTCCATTTAATATAAGAAACTAATATTGATCATACACCCAATAAAAATTTAATAAGAAATTGAAAATCATTCATAATAACTAAAAGCTGAAATGAAAATGAGACAAAGAAAATAACATATATACAACACTGATAAGCAGTTCATCGACTGATATTTCTCTTGAAAAATACCAAATACTGTACTGTACAATACAATCTCTTTCAAATAAAAAAATATCAATAATCTTAATATGTACTACATACGGTACCAAAATCATTAATGGAATTTCAAGAATACCTTGAAAGAAACAAGATAAATTTATCTGGATGTATACAGTACCTGATTCATTAATGACATTTCAAGAATACCTTAAGATTAAAATATCCATATCAACTACTATTGCCATAAAACCTTAAAAATTAAAAAATATATTTTTCTTTATTTTCTCACAAAATTCAATCACAATGATAAAATAAAAGGATCATGAGCCGAGTATGTTTCTCTAGCGATGCTACTTTACATACGTACTGATCTAGCAACCTTATACAGCACAGTAAATTCCCTACGTCTTACTTAACAAAACCTGTCCAACTATAATAGTATACTATTACTTTTCTATCCATAATAATAGCATTTCTATATCTATACAGCACAAGACATATCTCCTACACTTACACAGCAAAGTGATGCAGTCATCTGTTTCTGCGATCTGATAGGAGTGATGCTTAAAAGCCGCTAACTGAGGTCACACCAGCATCTAGTGTGATTTTTTTTTAATGGAACTTAGGTCACACTTGCACCTGGTGTGATTTTCTTATCATTCTTGGCTGAAGCACCCCAACCCCTAAAACTTTACATGTTACAGTTATACAGTTAATGTACAATTTTAAGCAGATTTTAAGCCCACGAGCTATTCCTATCGGCATCACAAGAGAAAAATAATCCTGATAATATTTCTTACCACAGGAGTGGTCTTGTCATTCATTTCTGAACGTTCATTGAAGTTATAAGTTGTCGCTGACGCCTTCAGAACAGCAGCCATAATTACATCAGTTTCAACCTCTTCTTCAGTCCGTGCATTAACCGTTACATGCACGCCTCTAAAAAATTTATTTACATCATTAAGGTGACGGGCACACGTGCCTTTTCTTAGGGTAGGAGCTCCCTCTCCTTGCTGAAATGGGAAGACATATTTGTAAATTAGATATTTTATAATTTCTGTGTATGTTCACAACATCAGAATTAAAAACTATAAAAGTATACCTGAAATTGAAATATCTTTGGTATTTAAGAGAATACAGCAATACAAGATTAATTCATTCTGGAGTGGCTTTCGTAATATGATTTTTTTTGTATAATGAGTTGCGTTTTACATGTAAATCGTTTAATTCGTTTCAAACCATATGAAAATACCACACTGAATTTTATAAAAATGTAAAACCAGAATGAAATACAGGTAGAGCTAAATACATTTGAATCATTCAATATAATTAACCTAATAGTTAAAACCTGTAAATGAAGTACTGTAGATATTAGAACATAATGCAATAAAGTTTATTTTATACTATTGCAAAATAATTATAAGAACTTAATTTGTTATTTAACCTTAAAAAATCTTCCTATCTTATACTATCTTAGAGCAAACCATATTCACAAATAAAAAGCTCTCGATGTACTGTAAACATACTAAATTGTAAACATCTACATTTACGAGTATGGATGTACATTTATTCGTAAAATTAATTACTTTCTTTAGTACTAAATTAAATACTAAGATTTATTTGTTTGTAAGCTTAAATAGATTCTTATTAACGATATATCATTCAAAATGCATTTATATGACAAATTTGGAGATAATTTGTATTATCCCTAACTAATGCAAACCTGGAGTTATTTATTTAGATTATGTTTCGGCGAAGCTGGAAGATAGCCATTAGACCTGAAGTGCTAGGTGGCAACCCTGCCTAACTGCTTGAGCAGGTAGACTGGGGGTTACCCAGCCACCTCTACATACAGTATACACTCACAACTGTAAGTTACGTCACTTTTGATTGCAGGCAGGACTTCTGGGGGACAGGTGATGGCAGGCCAATTTATATAAATAACTCCATGTTTGTATCAGTTAGGGAAAAATAAAAATTATTTATGAATTTGTCATTTGTTCCTATACTAACAAACCTGCTGTTATTTATTTGGATGACTCACTCTTAGGTGGGTGGAAGTCCTAAATCTGGCATGGACATTGACCAGTTTTACCTAGTACTGTACAGTATATGACTATGGTCTAGGGAAAACTTTAACACCTCGCTAAAATATACATAGTAATTATAATAGCAGCCTGTGCAATTCAGTGCAATAGAGTTTGTCTTGTATAAACACGAAAGTTTATATAGGAAAAACAAGACATATCCAATTGTTTACCTCGCAGAAAGCAATGGGGAACATGGACAGTATATAAATATATAACAAACTAAGCTAAACAAGGGAAGTGATATTTACCTGCAGAGGTTGAAGCCAGCTTGCAGAAAGACCCATGGTGCTGTACTCCAAAGGAGGGGAAGATGAAGAATGGAAAAGCCAGATATACTCTCATTCATCCCACTCTTAACCTGGGACACCAATGCCGTCAACTAACAACTACTTGTCCATCGAGGAGCCTGAGGTATTCTTAAACCACTTGTTGCATTTGAATGCCAAAGAAGTGCTAATTCCCGATATCATGGCCTCTAGGTCGGCAAGCCGGAGGAGGATCAGGAGCCAAGGCTCTTTCTATCACTTGGCGGATCCAGTAGGAGACCATGTTCTTAGTGATCCTCCTTTGTAGGTCCCGAGGACCTAGAAGCTCAAGGATGAAAAGAAAAAGATACTTGCTGAGTACGAGATGACTGGGAAGGTCTACCATAGGGCCTCAATGTCATGGCCCTATGGAGGAGAGAACTGTTTGACGATTTCCTCCATGCTGCAGTGAGTTAAGGTAGTATCTCAAACTCCTCACTGGGCAGAGTAACAACTGATCTGGGTCATTGGTTACAGAATGGAAACTCATAATCTGAAAGGACCCCAATCTATAGTCCAGTACCCCAGGATTTTGAGTCTTAGCAATGAACTCAGGGACGAAGCAGAGTGTCACTTCCCCCATCCCCTTGAATGAGCGATGCCATACGAGAGACCATGAAGTTCACTGACTCTTTGCCGAGGCTAGAGCAAGCAGGAATGCAGTCTTCAAAGTAAGGTTTTGATCAGTTGCATGGCGTAATGGTTGGAGAGAGGTCCGTTTAAGGATCTCAAGACATGAACCACATTCCAAGGAGCAGGCCTAATCTCTAACTGAAGGCAAGTGATCTCATAACTCCGCATGAGTAAAGCAAGCTCCAACGAAGAGGAAATGTCAACTCCTTTCAGCTTAAAGGAGAGGCTCAAGGCCGAGCAATGCCTTTCACCGCCAAGACATTAAGAAGCTTTTCCTTCCAAAGGTATACAAGGAACTCCTCTATTACTGGAATAGTGGCATCGAGTGGAGAGATTTTCCTTCCATGACATCACCCACTGAAGAGTCCATTTTGCCTGGTAAACTGAGGCTGAGGACTTATGCAAGTAACCGGACATTCTCTCCGTAACTTGTCGTGCAAAGCCCTTCTGAGAGAGGAAACGCTGGATAGTCTCCAAGCGTGAAGTCTAAGCGACTGCACGATTTGTAAAAGATGTTCGCGTGTGGTTGTTTGAGTAGATCTGGTCTTGAAGGAAGCTCTCACGGAAGATCTTCTAAAAGTTGCAGGAGGACCGGAAACCAATCCGCGTGATGCCACAGCGGAGCTACAAGGGTCATCATTAGATCTTTGGATCCTCTGGTCTCATTAAGCAGTTTTCTCATCAGACAGAATAGGGGAAAGGCGTTCATGTCGACGTTGTCCCACCATTGTTGAAAAGCATCCTGCAATAGAGCCTGAGGGTCCAGGAGTGGAAAATATTACAGCGGAAGCTTGCTGGCTATCTGACGATTCAAAGGCCAGTCGCTCTGCTCAGATTGTCCGCGGGCACATTCCTCTTGCTGGGAATGAAGCGATCTGATAGGGACATCGAATGTTCTTCTGACCGTCTGAGGATCCTCACTGTAAGATGGCATAGAGGCTGCAAAAAGGTACTGCCCTTTTTATTTATGTAAGCATACATACACATATACCCAAGGCACTTCCCCCAATTTTGGGGGGTAGCCGACATCAACAAAGAAACAAAACAAAAAGGGGACCTCTACTCTCTACGTTCCTTCAGCCTAACCAGGAACTCAACCGAGTTCAGCTGGTACTGCTAGGGTGCCACAGCCCAACCTCCCACATTATCCACCACAGATGAAGCTTCATAATGCTGAATCCCCTACTGCTGCTACCTCCGCGGTCATCTAAGGCACCGGAGGAAGCAGCAGGGCCTACCGGAACTGCGTCACAATCGCTCGCCATTCATTCCTATTTCTAGCACGCTCTCTTGCCTCTCTCACATCTATCCTCTTATCACCCAGAGCTTTCTTCACACCATCCATCCACCCAAACCTTGGCCTTCCTCTTGTACTTCTCCCATCAAATCTTGCATTCATCACCTTCTTTAGCAGACAACCATTTTCCATTCTCTCAACATGGCCAAACCATCTCAACACATTCATATCCACTCTAGCCGCTACTGTAATGTTGTTGCTCATCAACACCACAGAGTGACCTGCCAGCAACTGTTGGAACTGATGAAAAGCTAGGTAGGCTGCTCTCATCTGTATAAGATTTATGTGCTGGTACCTTTCTGACGTTGACCAAAGGCAGGAGATCGTATGATGCAGCAGGTGAGCTCCCCACCCTTCTTTTGATGCATCTCAGAAGAGCATCAAATCCAGAGGGGGGACGAGAAGATTCTGGCCCCGTCGAAGGTTTTTGTCTTCCATCCACCAATTCAAGTACGTCACCTGGTCCTGTGTTATAGGAACTCAAGTGTCCGGTGAATCAGAGTGTTGGCTCCACACCAACAAGAAGCCGGAAGGACTTCTTTTCTGAGTCAGGGTACAGTAAAATTTCTCCCATTGGGAAGTAGGCCACTTCCCACACTCTGCACAGGGGGAACCCTGCTCGCAGCGATGCCCTCTGCGCGGAGGACACAGAAAGTGCGGGTCGATCTCTAACAATGACATAAAGGTACTCCACATGGCACTTTCGGGCCCTGGACAGGTTCGCATGAAGGCGATCGAAGAGAAAACATACACACCTAAAAAGAAAAAGAATATCAAAAAGTCCAATGACAGTCTGGGGAGAGAGAGGACACGTCCGATCTCTACCGAGCCAAAAGAAAAGATGTACCTCACAGCTGAGAAAGTCTATATAGAGGTGGCTGGGTAACCCCCGCCATCCCCAGCCTACCGGCTGCAGCAGTTGGGCAGGGTTGCCACCTAGAAATTTAAATCTAATGGCTACCTTCCAGCTTTGCAGAAAGATAATCCAAATAAATAACAGGTTTATTAGTATTAGAACAAAAATAAAATACAGAACTGGGAATGGTTATTTGTCGTTTAGCCTAGTGACAAGTAAATTCAGAGACAAGTAAATTTGACTTAAGTTGTTTTTCAACTTAAGTAGCCTCTCCTGGAACCAATGACCAGCATAAGGTGAGGTATAACTGTAGGTGATAACACATCAACAAAATCCTGCACAAAATGGCCATCTCCTTGGGTTATTGGATTTTCTGGGAACTACAATAAGGATGGCTCGGAAAGAGAAAGAAAAGGAGCTGGGAAAGAAGGCTTCTGCTTCTTGCTTTTAGCAGAAGCAGAAGGGGAGCTATCTCTTTTAGCTGTCTTCTTTCCTTGACTATCGTATTTCTCTCATTGAGTGTGTGGCCAACCCCTGCCAAATTCACTAGTAGAAGAAGGATACCACGGATGGAAATCTACTCCCACTCGGCTCATAAAGGTACCACAAGGACTACATCCAATACCGGGGCACTGAGTAGCGAAAAATAACGAAGCTATGTGTAGCGTGGACAGTGGTTGAGCAGTATGTGTAACTAAATCGGCGACATGATGTAAAGTGATACAAGTCACGCTGACTCACCCGTTCTTACCCAGCACGGGTGGATGCTAGGAACCATGCAGTTACAGTGAACCCTCGCTACTTCGCGGTTCGACCATCGCGGATTCACCACTTCGCGGATTTTTTTCGTAACCCATATATATATATATACATACTGTATTGGTAATAACAAAATCAACATACTGTACTGAATAATCAATATAATCGATGCAAAAACTAACCTATACACAGATGTGTACAGTAAATGCGTTTGTTTCTTCATTATGATCAGAGAAACGTAAACAAAACATTGGTTGCCATTTTTTATCATGCTTTTTGGCGTGTTTAGGAAACGCATGATATAAAATTGCCTTTTAATATTTGTGCCTGTTTTAGTTTAGGGTACTGTAATACATGCATTAAGTGTTCTGTACATTAAAGGGTAGTTTGTTAACAGTACTACGTACAAGGGAAGGTTTTAAAAGTCTGAATATACATGTTAAATAAATAGGTAAATATGGTGTCACTACTTCGCGGATTTTCACCTATCGCGGCCGGGTCTGGAACCTATCTACCGCGATAAACGAGGGTTCACTGTACCAGAATCCCAGAGTTTGTAATTTGCAAAGGAACAAATATAATTTTGAATGTAAAATTGCTTTTCTAATACTAACCAATACAATCAACATTTGCCAATAGATCTTGCTGCAGCAAATTGCTTCTAATTCCATTTAGTCTGTAATCCATATTCATAAGTATAATGTACAAGTCCTCAAAGTATAAAATAATTCTAAGTTAATTAAACAATGTTCATGTTAATTAATGATACAACTGTCTACGATTCCATTAACCTAATGAACCGGTGGACATACACAGTACTGAATAGTAAAATTTCTAATAATTGTCTATGAATGTTGTTTGCTAGTTATCAAGCCACCATGTTTGTTTTGCTCATCATCTTTCCTGACACGAACAACCTGATGGCTCAATTTTTGAGTCAAGAATGATAACAGAGTGAGATATCCTTCTTGCAAACCAACAGGGTAATACCCTGTCTCACCATCAGGAAACACCCCTTCTGATCTTCTGCAGGTGTACATGAGACCTGATCCTTTTCTGATCATTGATAGTGAGGCAGGTGGAAGGGTATCTAATGTTGATTTTGCAAGTGAGTATTAGAAAACTAATTCTAAATTCAAAATCACATTTGTCTAATACTCAACTGTACAATCAACATTTCCCGATTCCCCACATTTAGCAGGAAAGGGAGATATGATCAGTATGATGCCAAGAAGGTTGTTTAAATTGTAGCTTGCCTTTTTTTATATCTGACGATGTGTCACAAGATGATCGTCAGTTTATTAGTCAGTCGTCATGTTAGGGCCAAGTCCATAGGGAGCTATCGTTAAGGCATTTTCTATGGTCACTCTATTGACAAAGTCGGAGGTGTTGTGGTCATTTCCCACCTGTCTAGTCATGTTTTGGATACTTATGACATTGTGAGAGAGGTCCTATACTCAACAATCTAAGGTGTCCCTTCTGTTGAAGTTCGTTTGGTGGTACATGGTGTCCTGCATTCAACAATCTAAGCCCTTCAAGGCATCATACATTAAAAGGGTTCAATTTCTGATGCATGAGGACTTACACTGAATGATCTTTGCCCCTCAAGTTGTCACTGCCATTGAGAGGGTTTGATCGTCAGTCCATGTTGGATATATGTTGTATAATAGTTCAGGCTCCCTAAACAAGTTCAGTGTAGAGATAGAACAGCGATCACAGTGGTTAAGCAATGACTGCCCACCACCACAATGAGACTTAAGGAACAGACATTATTACATATGAATTCTACATCTTTCAAGTAAAATAAGGAAAAACCAGAGTTGGACCTTCACATTGCGGCCTTCAGGATGGAAGACGTTGATGTGTTGGTCCAAAAATGTACAGAAGTAACCATACACCTAATACTGTGACCTCCTGATGTTCTCCCTTGAGTTGATGAGGGGGGCGATGTCCCCAGACACCTGCCGAATGACCTGTCAAAGAAAATAAAGTATCGCATTCTTTGGCAAGGCTTTGCTCAGGCACTTAAGAGACCAAAAGCAATCTAGTACATAACTAGAGCGTCTTTGTCCTGTGTAGGTCGTTACGAAGAGCTCTTACTGGGCACATAAGTATCACTTTGTAGTCTCTACCCACTCTCTCTGAGAGAGACATCCAAATGAATTCTCAAGGAAGATGATGGTTGAATATGACTGTTTTTGCTTAGCGGCATTCTGGCAAGTAATTCAAAACAAAATCCCTTACCCTTCAAGCCACCCAAGCTGAAAGTGCCTGGATTTCCCCAACCCTCTTCGCAGTTGGTAAGCCCACTATGAAAAGCACCTTCATGGACAAGGTTCCAAGATATACTGATGCTAGTGGTTTGTAGGGATCTCTAATTAAAGCCTTATGGACCACATGTAAGTCTCATGAGGGAACTGATATCACCCTTCTAAGAACTTAAATCTTGAAAGAT
>NC_090738.1:15587578-15594359 GCF_036898095.1 Palaemon carinicauda | reverse complement strand
CTGGACGCGAGTGCAAAATAGGAAAATAACTTTTTGTGTCAAATCCTTTAACGCACACTCTTCATTGCACAACAGAGAAGCGAAATGAAGAACTTGTCTAAAGACCATGAAATGGGCTTTGGAGGTGCTGAAGGTCTGAGCCTAGCACAGGCTTTCGGGACTTTATTAAAGATCTCGTTACCTAGGTCGACCTGGAAGGCATATAGAATGGGTCTTGTCAAAGCAGACTTACACGCTGAAATCGTGTTCGCTGCCAATCCTTGACCATGGAGGTGGAGAAGAAAGATAAGCAGAAGTCTGTCAAGATCTCCTGCGGATTCTTCGCCTTGACAAAAGGCCACCCATTTTCTCCAAGATGACTCATATTGCCTTCTAGTAGATTTGCACTTATATTCCTCAAGGAAGTCTATACTGGCTTTCGAAATCCCGAAACGCTTTCTCACCGCTAGGGAGAGAAAATCATGAGCTGCAGGGTCCGGGTTTTCTGTAAAGAAGCGCAGACAGTTGACTTCTGGACTCGCTGGGTCAGAACTGGATCTGGTAGTGGTACAAACTTCAGCTACAGTTCCAATGCCAGGAGGAACCACACGCTGTTCAGCCACTTGTGGGCCACTATTGCCGCTACCCCTTGAAGGATCTCAGTTTGTTGAGGACCCTCAACAGAAGGTTGTGAGGAGGGAACAGATAAATCCTGGACCATCTGTTCCAGTCGAGGGACATCGCGTCCACTGCTTCCGCTAAGGGGTCCTCGTACGGGGCACGTACAGCGGCAACTTCTTGTTGTCTTTCGTCGCAAAGAGGTCTATCTGCAGTTCTGGGACTGATTCAGAATGAAGGAGAAAGATCCTGCGTCTAATGACCATTCCGACTCTATCGGTGTGAACCTGGATAGAGCGTCCGCTGTCACATTGCGGACTCCTTGAAGGTGAACTGCCGACAGGTACCACTTCTTCTTTTCCGCCAATCGGAAGATGGCCAACATCACCTGGTTGAGAGGTGGTGACCTTGATCCTTGTCGATTCAAGTATCTCACAACTACCTCGCTGTCTATCACCAACATTATATGGATCGAGTGATGCGGGGAGACTTTCTTTAAGGTAAGTAGCACTGCCCTAGCTTCTAGAAAGTTTTATGTGAAAGGTCTTGAATAGCTTGGACCAAGTCCCCTGGACTTTTTTCCGATGAGAGTGACCTCCCCATCCCTCCTTCGAGGCGTCTGAGTGAATCGTCACCGACAGGGGAGGTGGCTGAAGAAGAACCGACTTCTTTAGATGTCTGGCTTGGGACCAAGGCCTGAGAAGAGTACTTAGCCGAAGCGGCTGGTCTTCTCAGATCTCTTCGCGCGTTTGATGCATAACTTCTCCAAACTCCGATTGCATCCTTTAGCTGTGCTCTTAGCACTGGGTCTGTCACCAAAGCAAACTGGAGAGAGCCCAGTACCCTCTCCTGCTCGCGTCTTGATATCCTTTCGGAATCTAGACTTCTCTTGACAGAACCCGCAATCTCCTTCCTTTTATTCGCCGGGGTGGAGAAACGGTGTGACAAAAGGTCCCAGTGGATTCCCAGCCACTGGAACTTTTGAGATGGAGAAAGTCGAGACTTTTTCTGTTGATCTTGAAGCCTAGGTACTCTAGGAACTGGATCACTTGACTGGAAGCTTGCAAGCATTCTGTCTCGGATGCTGCCCACACCAACCAGTCGTCCAGGTAGGCTACTACCTGAATTCCCTTTAGGCGTAATTGTTTGAGAGCTACGCTCGCAAGCTTCGTAAAAATCCTTGGGGCTATGTTTAGCCCGAATGGCATGGCTCCGAAGGCGTATAGTCTTCGTTGTAGCCTGAACCCTAGGTAGGGGGAGAGTCGATGGCTAATTGGAATGTGCCAATAGGCGTCTGACAAGTCTATAGAGACGGAATATGCCCTCTTGGGCAGTAAGGTCCTTATGTGTTGCAGTGTTAGCATTTTGAATTTGCAATTCACTATGAACTTGTTGAGTGGCGACAAGTCCAGAATGACTCTGAGCTTTTCCGAGTCTTTCTTGGGAACACAAAACAGCCTCCCTTAGAAATTGATGGGCTTCACCCTTCGGATCACCTTTTTTCTCCAACAGTTCTTGAACATACTCCTCCATAACGGGGGTGGAGTGTTGGAGAAACCGAAGGCACGGGGGTGGAGTGCTGTACCAGCTCCCGCCCAGTCCATTCTTGAGTAGGCTGTGGGCCCAGGGATCGAAGGTCCACCGATCCCGAAATTTCAGAAGTCTCCCTCCTACCGGTATCACCTCACTTGGACTGCCGTCCTGAGGTCTTGCCTTCCTGACCACGACCATCCCTGAATCCCCTTCCCCTTGAGGGGTGTCTAGACGAACCTCTGGCTGCTCCTCTAGGCTTTGCTCGAAAGGAAGTAGATTGCCCTTCGAACGCTGGGGTGAATGCCGTGGACTGTGTCGACACGGCCTGGGGTACCCACTGAAAAGTGGTCGGGGTTTGTGCCATAATCTGGGGCACTGGGGGCATTGGCAATTGCAGTTGCTGTTGCTGTCTAAGAGGCTTGGCTGGCCGAGACGGTAGCCTAGTCCTCATAGTCTTCCTCTTTGGTTGAGGATCCTCATCCGGGGAAGACTTTCTTTTTGATAGCCAGGCCACACTTCTGGAGAAGGTTTCTATTCTCCAAGGCGGCCTTATCAACAACTTCTTTGACCAAGTCGTTAGGGAAAAGGTCTTTTCCCCAAATGTTGGAGGAGATTAGTTACTTTGGCTCGTGCCTCACCGTAGCCGAGGTAAACACGAACTCCCTACAAGCCAGATGAGACTTGGCCACTACCATGAACATTTCATGGACCTTGGGGTCACTTGCCATCATCTCGAGAGTAGTCTGAAGAGACATTGAAGCAGTCAGTCTTTCTTTTGTATCGAACTCACTTCGCAAAAGAAAGTCAGATAGCTTAGGGAGGTCCTTGCCGAACTGACGTCCGGCAATATCAGCCTCCAACTTTCCAACTGAGAACGTAAGATGGACGTCCTTCCAGTCTTTGTGGTCCATAGGCAGGGACAGCGACAAGGGTTTACACTCCTCTAGGGAGGGGCAAGACTTGCCGGCCTCGACTGCTTTTAGTACAGCCAGAAACCCTTTCTGTAAAAAGGGGAAGGCTCTAGTAGGCGAGGACACAAAGGAAGGGAGCTTCCTATTCAATTCGGCTACCTTTGAGTTAGAGAAGCCCCTCTCTTTCATCGAGGATGAAAGTAGAGCTTGAGCCTTAGCATGGTCCATCACTATGACCTCCTTCGGCTCTGTCTCCTCCTTTGAAGCTGGTTCCTTCCTCAGCCGGACACAACAGTCCGGATATGATGCCTTGCTGGGCCAGAATTCCACCTCCTCCAGGGGAACTGAGCCCAGCTTATCCGAGATGACGATCTTTCCAGTCGTCATCGGCATGTGCTCAGCATACCTCCATGGGTTAGCATCTGAGCACAAGGGAAGGTCTTTCACATTGAGCCTTTTCTGGGGCCAATGTGATTCTGCAAGGCACTGCATTTGCAGTTCCGTTGCAGCCGCCTTCTCCTGATTCTCCTTCTGCATTTGTTGGATCATTCCAACAATAGAAGAGAGGGCCTGTCCCAGCTCTACTGGGAGACCGGCCGATGTAGAGGGAATAGGCTCCGGAATCTGAGCCGGAGTAGCCGACACCTCGACAACGTCTACCTCTACAACGTCTGGGGCTTGAACTTCATCCTGGGCTTCTGCCAGGAGGTCTTCCTCCTGACACCCGTCCACATCAGACATCCTGTCATCTAACTGGATGTCTTGCATCGCGACCGCGACTTTAGCATCCACCTGGATCTGAACTTAGGGGATCTCCTCTTGAGGCTGGGGAATCACTGCATCAGCTGATGCCTTAGGGAAAAGATACGCCCTCATCTTCTCACTTGGAAGATAAGGGCCAGAAGTGTTCTTTTGGAAGCCCCTCACCCAGGTACGAAGCTTCTTCCTAGCTATATCCCTTGATTCCTCTGTCCTGATTCCTCAGTAATCAGGTTAGTGCGCACAGTACATACCTGAGGGTCCCAATACCGGAGATCATGCTTGGAGACAGCGTATGCTGCGTGTCTCTTACAAAACTCATGTCCGCAGAGGTTCTTGCTGCTGACGTTGCAGAAAGCACTTCCCCACTTCGGAGTGTCCTTCTGTAAAGAGAAGAAATTTCCATGAGTATCAAGTGAACTATGTATCACTGGATATGCATAGTATAGCATAACAATTCAGAAAGGAAAGACACACACTTGTGTTTCCCTCACAACCCATTGTTGTAGTCTTCCAGATAATAAAATCAAAATGGTTTATCTCTTCTTGAGTAACCAATGCAAGGTTTCCAGAGGAAACAGGTGGAGCTCACACCTAAGCAATGATTTTAAAATCCTGGATAATAGACAGGAAAGAACTCAGCTTCCTATCTGTAGGGCAACAGCAAAGGGATGTGCAAGAAAACACAATAGTGTTAGAAGACATAGTGCTGTACAAAAACCCTTACCATAGTTTTCTTCTTACTGTATATGTTATACAGAAGAATACTAGTACAGTATAGGGGGATGTATGCCGGCCTGCCTTTGCCGGCCGGCACACACCACAACTAGCTTTAAAGTATACTACTTAACAGCTATAAGGCGGCATCACTCTGGTTCAAATGCATGTGCCGGTCGGCAGCAACTGCCGGCCGGTAACAGCCAATGTTGGCCGGCAATAGCTGCCGGCCAGCAACTACACAAGGTAGTACCCAGCTGCCGGCCACACTCTTGGTGACCGGCAGACAAGGGCTGACATAAGCCGGCCGGCAAAGGCACAAGACCGATGCCAGCCGGCAGCAAAAGAACCAGAGGACTACACCTGCCCGGCTGCCGGCCTCATAGGCCGGCAGCCGGGTCAGGTACAGCACTAGAAGAAAAATAGAATGGATGCCGGGATAAGAGTGTACACAACCTCCAAGCCCGGCAACCGAAAGAGTGCATATAAGGAAGGGGAGAAACTAATTCAGGCTTCCTGACCAATGCCGTCTGGCTCTACAGGCAGGCATGGATGAGGGACCAAGAGAGGTCCGGGCAGCACTCGAAAACATAAGACCCTTGCCGGCCAGCAGCTCTGCCAGCCGGCAAGGGGCTGAGTCAATTCCACATCCTAACCTATACTAGGTCCAGATGTAGAACAACGTACAGTACAGTAATGGCTCGGCCATTACGGAGAAAGAGGGGGAAGGGACAAGAGGGTCCTGCCAACCTTGCTTTAGTGACAGATCACACGCAGCCAAGAAACTTATCTTAGCCTAAGGGAGATCTAAGGGGGAAGGCCAGCAATACTTGCCAGCTCCCAGAGCACCAAAGCAAGGAAGGCGTTGCTACTCCCAGGGAAAGAACTTATCCTCCCCCGAGAACAGCAACAAGGACTAGTCTGGTAGATCACAAAAGAAGGAATCTTATCCACAGAAACCTTTGGTAGTGACCTAAGGGAGCTAAGCTCCCTTTGTCTGTGTCAGGTCAGCGAGGGGGACTCAGCCCCAAGCCAGACAACACAGACTCAGACTAAAAAACTCTGTTGTTCTGTCCCTCTTGAACCATACTACAGGAACAGGAAGGTACAGTAACACCCCAGTATAGTTTTATCGAAAATAAATTCGGAAAAAAACCACTTAGGGATAAGCCCAAGGCTTAAACAGAGGGAAAGGGATTGCATACCTTCTCCGAAGAAAAGAAAGCAACCGGGGAGTATGATAAAGTATACTAAGGCTCCATAAGCAACTAGCCTAGGCACCAAGAGAATCGATTACCTAAATCACCGAAACTCACTCGTATACTATCTTGGAAATATTCCACACAGTCTAACATGTATAAAATATAGCCTAAAGCTTCAATAAAATTTTAATTACACTCGGAAAAACCATAATCATGCATGAAGTACTAGGACCAAACGACTAGGCTACATGGCCTAGTGTAGGCCAGAATGGCGAATACTTCGCCAAATAATACTAAGCACGAAAGGAAATCCTATGTAATGCTAAATAGCTAAAATTTATTAAAGCAAAACAACCAGGAATGTCGCTCTGACTAACTAATTTATACCTAGCGAGCGACAGTGTCCAGGACACCTCTGGTAGGCTACGGCTCTTGTATCAAAGATTAATCCTATTAATCACCCAAAATTTTACCAAGAGCCTACATTTATACATAAAAGACATTATACTCACGTTATCAGAGGCCGACGAAGACGGAGAAGCCATGAAAAGTAGAATAAATCCCAGATTTGCGAGAAAAACAGGAAAAAACACCGAGTTGTTAAGCTACGCAAAAAGGAATACAGGATTGGCGCCAGGCACGCATACGAATCGGAGGATAGGGAAGCCTTGGGAGCGTCTCCCCTTTTTCTTTCCCGAATTCGTATCTCGCCAATCACCTCCTACGAGACGAAATCTCTGTCCAGGATGTAGATTGCCATGTGGCGTGTCTAGAATACGTCCTCTGATATGTCGCGATATCCCTTTCACGAGGGATACTCGCTCCAGGAGTTAGAATTCTGGTACCTTAAGGTAAATTCTCTGGGAATATCGCCGTAGTTGTAATATACCCTAGGAAGCTACCGTATAGGAACTTCCATCAGGACGACATGGCTTGAGCCCAAAAATATATATATATATTTTTACATATAGATATATTTATATATAAATATTTAAAAAAATATAAATATATTCATATATGATTATTTAAATATATTTATATAAAAATATTTCAATATATTTA
>NC_090738.1:15580078-15582578 GCF_036898095.1 Palaemon carinicauda | reverse complement strand
TTCCTAACTATGTACTTAGGATGATTTTTATTAATTTTACATATGCAGATAGGCTGAGGATGACATAAGTTACATCGAAAGCTCCCGTATAAAGAAGATGATTGCAGCAATGACTATTCTATTCCTTACTTAAATTGCAATTACCAAGAGAAACCCATCTATCAAATATATTTATATTTATATATAAATATATTCATATTTATATATGTATATATTTATATATAAATATTAATATATTTATATTTGAATATATAAATATATTTGTATATAAATATATAAATATATTAATATAATTATATATAAATATATAAATATATCAATATATTTATATATAAATATATTAATATAATTATATATAATTATATAAATATATTCATGAATTCATATAAAAATAAATTTACATATTTATATATGAATAAATTTATGTATTTATATATAAATATATTTATATATTTATATATTCATATATAAATATATTTATTTATTTATATAAATATATATATATATATATATATATATATAGTATATAGATATATATAAATATATAAATATAAATATATATTTATATGAATATATATATATATATATATATATATATGTAAATACATTTTTATTTTTATGAAAATATATTTATATATTTATATATAAATATGTTTATATATTCATATATATATATATATATATATATATATTTCTATATATATATATATATATATATATAAATGATATATATTTATATAATATTATATAAATATATCCATATATAAATATATATATATATATATATATATATATATAAATAAATATATTTATGTATAAATATATTTATATATAAATATACAGATATATTTATATAAATATATTTATATATAAAAATATTTATAATAATATTTTTATATAATTTATAAATATTCATATATAAGTGTATATATATATATATATATATATATAGCCTATGTATATATATATATATATATATATTTAAATATAAATACATTTATGTATAAAATTTATATAAAAATATATTTGTATAAAAATACATATATAAGTATATTAATATTTAAATATTATATATAAATATATTCATATTTATATATCTTTATATAAATTTATTTACATATATTTATATATAAATATATTTATATATTTATATAAATATATTTATATATTATATATTCATATATAAATATGTTTATATATTTATAAATAAATATATTTATATTTAAATATATTTATATATTTATATATATGAATATATATATATATATATATTATATAGTTTTATATAAATATAATTATATATTTATATAAATATATTTATATATTTATAAAAATATATTATATATTTATATGAATATATATATATATATATATATATATAATTTAGTGTTATATAAATATATTTATATATATTTATATATATATATATATATATATATATGGATAAATATCAACCCAACATCGTGTTCAAATAGAAATAAATTTCTACCTCATACTTGGGATCGAGCGCTAGCCCCTTCTAATGAAAGGCCAGGTCGAAACCAACCATGCCACGAGAGGCCATAAAAGGAAATCTGAACCTGACACTATTCTAGCTGTCCGAGGATTTACCTGGTGAGACATCAGTCTCTTTACCAGCGAGTTTTACCAGATTTCCCCGGGCCACCACGTGACACAATTGGTAGTAATTCATTCAAATTACCCCTAATGAGTCAATATGGATAAATATCAACACAACATCGTGTTCAAATAGAAATAAATTTCTACCTCATACTTGGGATCGAACGCTAGCCCCTTCTAATGAAAGGCCAGGTCGAAACCAACCATGCCACGAGAGCCCATGGTTGGTTTCGACCTGGCCTTTCATTAGAAGGGGCTAGCGTTCGATCCCAAGTATGAGGTAGAAATTTATATATATATATATATATATATATATTTATTTATTTATTCTTATGTAAATATATTTTTCTATTTTTATATGATATAATATATATATATATATATATAATTTATATATATATATGTATATATATATATATATATGTGTGTGTGTGTGTGTGTGTGTGAATGTGTGTGTGTATGTGTAATTATATACTTATATATAAATATCCTCGAACAACCATCTTTCCTTTTTCCAGATTCTACAAAACGGGGACCTATGAGGGTGATGAGAATGTTATATAAAATTTCTGTTAAGTAAACTATTGTCTGTTTTTTACTGTAGCACGAAGTCTTGACTTGAGCTAAAACTAATTGAGTAAGTTAGTGTATCGCCTGTTTCAGGAGTAAAAGGCAAATTGGTTGTCGATATATAGTGCTATTGATAAAAACGAGCATTTTGGTGTGAGCATACACCTTTTTTTTTTTTTCATGTGTATATATCTAAGTATGATTGAGGATCAATAATTCCAACTGCCTATAGTAGGAATTGAAATTTATATAACATACGGTTTTTCTTTCATATTTTGTGTTTTAGTAGGAATTTTTCTGACAAACGTTC
>NC_090738.1:15570078-15577578 GCF_036898095.1 Palaemon carinicauda | reverse complement strand
AATGTTTATAGAAGATGATGTTCTGAAAATAATGGATGATATAGAACACCTGTACTGAGAGATAAAATGATAGACAACGGCTGCCACTTTCTTTGATTCTTCCAATCAATCACTAAACACACTGCAATATTCGTCCTTGAAATATTTTTATGAATTTGCAGTTTTTTTTTAACAGATGTTCTGATCTAATATAACACAAACATTATGAAAATGGTCATATTTAGATTCTAGCAAGATATTTTGACTTGTAAAAAATAGGGGAAGAGGAGCATTATTACCAGCAATCAAAACAAGTGATACAATGACAAAACCGAAAATGGAAGTGAGATTTAGGCGCAAGTGGACTTTGTAGGACTTCGAAACTCGAAATATTTTATGCCTTGACACTAATGAAGATTGCCAGAATATATATTGCTACAATGCTGAACTGCACCACAAGAGAGTGGTTATACACCCATGCAATTCTATAGCTTTATAAGTCTTATTCTACACAATTTGATTCAATATCCCTGTGCCTTGAAAGCTTTAATCCTGATTTTTATATGCATTTGATCCTGTCCAAAGAACGTTTTTGGTTTAAAAGCCTTTGTCCATGACGTTAAGACTTTCCTTCTTTCACTTTTAACAGACAGAAATAATTAATACGGAAATCAAAGCTCCGATAGGTTTAGGGATTCATAGTTTCAATTGAAACTATTTAGTTAATTGGCAGGGTGTATGAGTAAGGTGTAAAGCCCACCACCCCTTTTTTGCCGTAAATTTACTTTTTGTATCATTTACATCAGAAAATATTAAAATGTAGTAACCGATTCTTCATAAGAATTATCATTCAAAAAGAAATTTCCGGAATAAGTTCTTTCAACATGAATTTTCATGTAAGAGTAAGCAATTATTCTACTTATATATATATATATATTTATATATATTTTTATATATATATATATATATATATATATATATTATATATATATTATATATATATATTCAGTGAAGGAGAAGCTGTAAAAAAAATCATTTTTTTTTCATATTAGTTTAAAAAAAGTGGAAATTTGATACTCAAATAAGAAATTGATATTTGGTTATGTTCTCCCGATACTAATGGCTTGTCTGAGACATCTAGGAACACTCATGGCCAAACTTTGGAGAGCTTCTGGGGAATTTCCCTCCACACTTGGCAAATAGCCACCTCCAGCAGTGGGATAGAGGTGGTAGGAATGTTTTTCAGTTTTGCTTTGATAATGGTCCAGAGGTTTTCTATTGGGTTTAGGTCAGGGCTGTTACCAGGCCAATCATCGAAAAAGGGTATAAGCGCAATCCTTGAGCAAATTCTTCACACTATGGGCATTATGACACAGAGCACCGTCTTGCATAAAAAACTCGGGCCCCGTTCTCTCAAAACTAGATTCTAACTCTTCATTTAGCAACTGGCCCTTACCATAAGGCTAGGAGGGTGTTTCACGGTGTTTTGTGTGTACTGGGGGAGGTGAGGGTCCGACCCAGTAGAGCGATAAACACCTTTGGCCTCGCTTTCCCTTCCCAAAGAACGTAGCCTCATCGGTCCCATAACACCTTCTTCCACTGTTCATGATCCAAAACAACAAATTTCTTGGAAAATTGAAGCCAGCGGCTATTATGGCGCTCATAGAGGAAGCGGCTCTACCCAGCCTTGTAGCTGAGCAAAAGCAGGTCGTCGTGAAAGCGCTGCTGCATCGTCCTTAAGATACATGGCCTAACAAACAGGGGTTCCTTGCTTTGATTTGCTGTATAAGCTTCAGAGTTCTCAGAGAGGTTATACGGGGCCGTCCAGGCCAAGGGGAAGGGGCAGATACATGAGCCACGTGAATCTTGATAACGCTTGACCCAACGCTGAACAGTACGCACTTCCAGGCTTTTTTGTTGTATATATATATATATATATATATATATAAAACTGTATTTTATATATATATATATATATATATTTATATATATATATATATATATATAAAACTGTATATATATATATATATATATATATGTACGCATGTATATAATCTTAACCTTTTCGTATTTACATTGTTAACCGATCATTGTTGTCCGTACAAATACTCTTTTTGCTAATATGATAAAAAAGAACTGAACCCCATTATACTCTCAGTGTTAAATCCCCTCTTATGTCAGTATTTATCATATGCAGAAAAAAAATTCCTCTCACGTAACCCTTGAAAAGTGTGTTCCTTAATCTGCAAACGTCAGTTGTTTATCACCAGATTCATTCCTCTGTGTAAAATCATTCCTCTTGTGCACAGGGGCTAATTGCATTCCTCGCTCAAGCCGAAAACTTTGTCTTTGCCTCTGGATTTACTGCCAACCCCGAAGAATGACACTTTAATTAAGGGCCAAGATATGATTTAGATATCGCAAGAACTTGACTGGACTCTAATCTTTGGCGAGAGAGAGAGAGAGAGAGAGGAGAGAGAGAGAGAGAGAGAGAGAGAGAGAGAGAGAGAGAGAGAGGAACTTTTTTATTATTTGAATATGAAGAATTGTACTGTAGCGCTTCATTTGACTTGATAACGAAGGAAAAAATCAATTCCAAGACGTGACCAAAACACGTTTTTTGTATCATATAAAAGACAGGACGATACAGGAAATACTTATGCAGCCAACTTAAAAAAATCAAATAGGAAATATATTACTGAATCATGCGCAAAAGCAAGATGTAAAACATTATAAATGAAATTTCAAGAGAAAGGGAAAGGGAAGAGTTTAGCTAAATTAATATCAAAGAGAGAGAGAGAGAGAGAGAGAGAGAGAGAGAGAGAGAGAGAGATCTGAAATTTGCAGAAATATCAGTATTTGAAAGAACCAAAGAAACATTCATTTCACATTTGATTCAAATCAAACAAAGTTTGCAGCTGCAGAGAGAGATGCCGAGGCTATTTTTCCCTAGGTTTTCCCCCACAAGTTTGATATAATATTATCCCTTACACACCTGATCTCTTTCCTCGGATTTTTACTCTCTCTCCCTCGGGAATAGGGGTCCCTACGACCCTCCCTCCACTCTTTTTAAATTCGGCCACCCCCCTTCTACCTCATCCTTCCCTCTTTGGTATTCATGAGCCGTCGTAAAGCCCGGGGAGAGGAGGGGGAGGGCTAAAGAGGGGGGAAAATTAAGGCAGATTATGCTAATAATATATTTACTGTCAAGGATGAAAAGAATGAAGATGATGCTAATATTCGTTTGTGTTTTATTCTCATGACCCCCAGATTAGGATGCGCGCATGAATCACTGGGCAGACATTATTATTATTATTATTATTATTATTATTATTATTATTATTATTATTATTATTATTATTATTGTTGTTGTTGTTATTGTTATTGTTATTGTTTTTGTTGTTGTTGTTGTTGTTGTTATAAGATTCCAGTCGTACTAACACATCAATTGTTAAGTGCATTTTTCTAAAGCCACACTGGATAGGTGATAAAATACTTTCCTTCTCCAGGTACCATACAAGTCTTGCATTGATCATATTCTCCATGGTCTTATATAAATAAGATGACAAAAAAGTGGTCGATAATTTGCTGCTAAAAACTTATCCTTACCAGGTTTCTAAATGCTAAAGAAAGACTAGTGCCAAAATAGTAGGAAAACTATAGATATTATTATTATTATTATTATTATTATTATTATTATTATTATTATTATTGTTATTAATAGTAATATTATCATTATTGTTATTTCTATTGTTATTATTATTATCATTATTATTGTTATTATTATTATTATTATTATTGCTCTTTATAAGCAACCATGTTTACATATGAAAATAAATAAGACGTCCCATTTCACCCATTAAACATTAATACTTGCTTAAAATACAATTTGCGAGGACTACACCCTTCTATGTATTTCATATTACTGTATATTACACGATAAATATAACATAATGTATTTCATTACAATTTCAACCGTTTAATATAACCATCGTCTTTATTAGCCCAGTGAGACTATGTCACATCACATGATACGACCTGTCTGTCAGTGTTAGGTTACGTAAGCTAAGCTGCAACCCTAATTTGGGAAGCAGGTTTTTATAACCACAAGGACTACAACAGGGAATTACTCCGGTGAGGAAAAGAAATACGGAAATAAACTACAAAAGAATTAATGAACAATTAACTAATCAACTTTGTCTTGTTATGCGTTAATCTTTATAAAGATTTCGTCTCATTTCTAGAAAATTTTAGCATTAATCTAAACCTCAGATTATAATTTAATTAATCTTTGTCCTTTGTTTCATGCAGAAAGAGTTGGGGCCTCGCTTCAGTGATGCTGCCGGAATGGAGCTTACTCGACAAATGTCATTTGCGTTCGTCCCCTAAAAAACGTCAGTAATTTATCCCTTTTAGTGGTCTCGTCGGAGGCTTTACCTACATTTTCGGTATATTCAAACCAATGCTTGTTTTTCTATTTGTAGGATGTATTTGGTTTGCAAACGGAAGCATATTTCAACCTCCATACTTGATATATGTGCATATATTGCCTATTATTATTTTTTTGTTTTTTTTGGTATATTTGTTCTCCACACATTAGTCTGCATTTTTTTTTTAAATAAAAATACGCTTCCTTCTGACAAGTTATGTATTATGTAATTGTTAGATAGAGGATGTATGTGTATGTATGTGCGTATGTAGGTCAGTTAGTGTTGATAGAAACATTTATTTTGTACAGCTAGTTTATTCTGGACATTGATACCCTTTGTATGATTTTTTTTTCTTTTTTACTTTTGTAACAAATGCTTCACTCAGTAAGTCTTTTTATACAAACACACAATTGCATGTATATTAAATGTGCGTTTGTTTATATGTGAGTTTTATAAATGCAATGATATACAATCTATAAAACAACAAACCATTTCAAAACTAAAAGTAAAATTGTCACTAGATAACGGAAAAGGGAATTCATAGGCCTCCTAACAGATTAAAAAAAGCCACCCAAGGTAGAATTTAGGGTCGCATCCATGCATCAGATTTTGGAAAGTGAATATAAAAGACACGAGTCCTTCCCAATTTACGCCTCACGGGGGTGAAGCATAAACAAGAAGCTGCAATGTCGGAACGCGAAAGTTCGCACTAAAACAAAGAGAGTTGCATAACACTATGTGGGACACCGGCCTTTGGGAAATGAACATTTGCTTTCATGTGATGCTTTTCTGGACTGTCACTGCAATAACAATAATGTGATTTTATAGACTGAATTAGTATTGATTCTCTTAGTGAGCTTTTTTAAACTATGAAAACTGAAAAGGGGAGAGAAAGAAACAGACACAGAGACAGTTCAATTGTTATCTCTTCCAGTGAATTTTCAAACTAAAAATATTTAGAGAGAGAGAGAGAGAGAGAGAGAGAGAGAGAGAGAGAGAGAGAGAGAGAGAGAGAGAGAGAGAGAGAGAATTTCTCTTTCAAATTGAGACGTTAATTGCGCTCAACGAAATATAAAACTAAACGCTCTAAAGGAAAGCTTAGAGTAAGATTCCTTCATTATTCAAAATTTTGTGATGCAGAGCATTTAAAGCCTCTATTTCCAGTAACAAAAGAGATACTTCATTGCAAATGCAATGGCCTTTTCCGGAAAAGAGATAAAAATGAAAGCAAACATTTATACCTGAGGTTAATACACCTAGCCAACTTCTGCCAATAAAAGAAAGGAAAGTGAAAGTCTGAGCCTTATATGCAATAACACTCGAAGAGACGGAGTGAGATTAAGCGAGGTAAAAAATTTCATCGAACTTTGAAATCGCAAATTTCCTCGAAACTTTTTTTTTGGTTAAGCTTTATTGGAAAAATCGTAATAAGGTTAGATGACGTTATGGAACAGAGACCAAAATTGAGCAATAAGGCTTGAAATCCTATTCTTTCAAGTTTGAATTTAGACCAGTTGGACTTTTGCCTTCGAGGTCTATGCAAGACATGGAAAATTCAGTGAAGCTAATAGAGATGATATTCCTATACTTTTATGTGTGCTCCTAGAACAAATCGACTTATGTTATGAAGACCAGATTGACTGAAAGTAATAGACGATATCGTTTCGTCTTTTGCTTTTTGTATTTTCAACTAAATTATAAAAAAAATGATTTTTCTTTTTGAAGTTATAGTCTCAACGAGTTCAAGTTGAAAGATTAAAGAGGAAATAAGGATCTAACCATGAATATATCCTTGACGCAGGGGTTTTTCGATAGTCGATCCAATGCCAATGCACAACAGAGAGAGATGAAACTTTTGACATTAGAATATGGGTCTAAGCCACGGCTATTTGGAAACACTTTGAAGAAAAAAAAATGCAGTTTATTCAAAACCCTTAAAGAGACCTGCCAGATAAACTACAAACGGGCTTGTAAAAGATGGTTCCAATACGAATCCACCAGATGGAGTGAAAGAAGGCTCATGTGGATGTTTATGCAGTTGGGCCAATTGCATTAACATCCACATGAGCTGGTAAATGGCCGAAAGGAGGGCAATCAAAACCAGAATACAAGATAGATAAAAAATGGCATTGAGGAATGGTCTCAAAGAAAGCCAGTAAGAGGGCCATCAAAATGGGCTCAGCCGACTGACCAAAAGTCAAGTAAATAGGAAGGCGTCCACAAAAAAAACCATCAGTAGAATGGTGTTAAAAAGGGCTCAGCAGATGGACCAAAAAGAAAGTTTATAGGAGAGCATTCACAAAAGGCTCAGCAGACGGTTAGTATGAGGTCTTTCAAAAAGCATTCACCAGATTAATCGAAAAGAAAATATTGAAAAATGGAGCCTTCAAAAAAGGGCTCAGTAAATGAACAGAAAAGAAAACCAGTAATAAGGCCTTCAAAAAGGGCTCAGTAAATGAACAGAAAAGAAAACCAGTAATAGGGCCTTCAAAAAGGGCTCAACAGATGGACTAAAAAGAAAGCAAATATTAAGGCCTTTAAAAAAGGCTCAGCACAATGCAGATAGACAGAAAAGAATACCAATAAGAGGACCTTGACCAAGTGCTCCATTTACTTTTTAAATTATAAGGTGGTGGAAATGGAATCCATGAAAGATGATATGTAATTTTGCAAAATTTCCTCATCAAATGCTTTTTTTTTTTTAATCCAAATAAAAAAAAAAAAACATGTTTCCTACGATCCTACAGACAAAAACGATGGAAACGCCAGTCATTACAACTAGTTACAGAACTGAAACGGAATTACTATGATTAAAATACAGGCTGAATTGATTAAGCATATGTTGCCATATTAACAATAATGGTAATGAAAAATAAAAGAAGTTTTATTCAAAAGGACACTTGATAAATATGCAAATATTTCTAAACCTCACGGTTCTCTAAGAGTTCTGCTCATTAATCACAAATATCCCACTTAAAAAAAAGCCACCATAAAAAAAACGAATCACCGAAAGGCGACAACAAAAAAGGGGTATAGCCTCATATTCTGAGAAGATTGGAAAAGGACGAGGCTATCAGGAAGAGCTCATTAA
>NC_090738.1:15552578-15562578 GCF_036898095.1 Palaemon carinicauda | reverse complement strand
AATTCCCCTCCCCTCTTCTGAGACGCACAATAAGATATTATTCTTAATATGAAAAAAAAAGAAAAATAATGCAGTTCAATCAGAATTGATGGGTAACTGTCTAATTCTCCTGATAGTCATTGCTCGCACTCTTTTCATCGATTAGTCTTTTTTTTTTTTTTGGTTGGGGAAGGGATCCCCTCTCTCCATCTCTTAAAGCACCCATTCCCTGTTTGCTTGGGTCAAAGACTTTCCCCCTTCTTTATTTGTAACTATTTTGTGACTGATTAATTCCATAATCTGGGATTGTCCTATTACTGTGCCTTTGGAGAGGGCATGAGTTACTTTGTCAGCTTTCCCCTCTATGTAGCTAAAATCCTCACTCTCAAAATCTTAACAATCTTTCTATACACCTAGCTTGTCTGGAAGTTAAATCTCTTTGGTAAAAGAACCTAAAGGCCTAGGAATTTTTTTTTTTTTTTGTGGTGGGGATGGATGTGTCAGGCCCTCAGTATTTTTTGTTAGTCAATCGTGGGATAGATAACCATAGGTTTCACAGGCATAACAGCAGCGATATCACTAGGTGGGGCACTCCAATAATTGGTGCCTCTCTCCCCAGCACTGCTGTTTAGACTCTCCTATTCCCCGGATATGGCTTTGGTAACCACATCATGCATTCATTGATTTATATATATATATATATATATATATATATATATATATATATATATATATATATATATATATATATATATATACAGTATATATAAGTATATATATAAATATATATATAAATATATATATATATGTATATATATATATATATACTTATATATATGTAATTATGTAATATATATATATATATATATATATATATATATATATATATATATGTGTGTGTGTGTGTGTGTGTGTGAGCTTTGGGAGTAGAGGCGATGCCCCCCCTAAATCTCGATGAAATCACTGCTGGTAGGGTGACAGATTTTCTTTAAGGTGATAGACAAGATGTCTTTTCGGCTTCCATTCTCGATGCTTGGCGGATGATCTTATTAGATTCAGTATGAACCGGCAGCGGTCACTTGCCTTAGTTAGATAGGCTCTGCACTTATCGTAAGTTTGGGTGGCCCATACATCACTCCCAGTTATCCAGCAAATATAAGTAGGAACAGGGTTAGATTAAGATATATGATGAAGCTCGTATGTATAAATACATACATACATGCATACATACATACATACATACGTACATATATAAATCATAGATTAGGAATTGCTAGAGATTGAATCCTACTGACTAAAGATAGAAGACAGTTATTTATTCATTAATATATTTATTTACTTGATAATATTTTTTATTATTTTTACTTATTTATATATGTTAAAAGAGAGAGAGAGAGAGAGAGAGAGAGAGAGAGAGAGAGAGAGAGAGAGAGAGAGAGAGAGCCGGGTATATTTCCCAAAGATGTATATCCTCATTTAAGAGACCCGAGCAGAGCAACTTGGCAAAATATGACTGAGCTCTTTCTAAAGATTCTTTCCAAATCTTATCATTTGTGGAATGGCACATTTAGACGGGAAATATTATCTTTAGGAAAGTCTCTCTGCAATGTTTTCTCAAGACAATGACAATTGGCTATCTTTATACTTATTCTCTTTGTATCATATTTTATTTTTGAGTGAATATACTCTTTTTTTTCAATTACCACGTTGGTTAAAAGTATACTTTTTTCCACAGAATAAAATTAGTATGTTTTTAAAGGCCCGTTTGTACTATCATCTATGTATACATACGTGTTTACACTCGAATGTACATCCCTCGTACACATACAAACTCTACCCACAATGCACGTATTCACGCACAAGAAATCACGCACACAAATACACATACACACAAAATCATATATCTTTCTATCCATCTATCTATCTATCTATCTATATATATATATATATATATATATATATATATATATACATCAAATATATGCCTATACTATATATAAATGCATACACATAGACACACACACATAAACATATATATATATATATATATATATATATATATATATATATATATATATGTGTGTGTGTGTGTGTATGTATATATGTATATATATATATATATATATATATATATATATATATATATATTTATATTGTATATCTGTATATATATATGTATATATATATATATATATATATATATATATATATATATGTGTGTGTGTGTGTGTGTGTGTGTATATATGTGTGTGTGTATATCTGTATATATGTATATGTATTATATATAAATATATATTCATATATATATATATATATATATATATATATATATATATGTGTGTGTGTGTGTGTGTGTGTGTTTGTGTGCGTCTGTATTTCCGTAAGTATGTGTGCGTGTGAGAAGGTCTTCGAACACGTGTGAACTCATGAGTTATGTGTTTGTGCGTATGTCATTGATGTGCAGATGTGTACGGAAGCATGTGTGTACATGATTGGTAGTACGAAATGATTGAGAAAAATAGTCAACACAACTATTAGTCAAAATGATAAATTGAATTACATAGTCTGAAATGGTCAACTCATGACTCCAGCAGTCAGAGAAAACTACAGAATGTGAATTTGGTGTAACTTAGATAAAACGGCAAATGACTCATAGGAATGCGCAAATATTATCGATAAATGGTGTTTCATATAACTTAGAAAAATGAGAGCGATATCTTTGAAATCACAAAATAGCAGCTGTACACAATTTTAGTATCTCTGTAATAGTAATTCAAAACTATTACGAATTATATTGTAAATAATAAGAGAGATAAATATTTTGGAAAATGGTTATATATCCACATATATTTTATCTCTGTATAATATGTCTTTCAAGTTCACGTGAAGGAAGATTTTCTATTTTGAACTTATGTTTTAACCTTTTGGTATACTATTAATTAACTCTTATATTGGAGATTACTGTGAACATGTTTTTGGTATGGTCATGGGTAATCCTTTGTCCCTTCTTTTATCTAGATTAATTCCTTCAGTGTGGTCCTCCCAAATTGTTTGGTATCAATATGTTGACGATGTTCTAGGTATTTTAGATGAAAACTTTAATCTTGAGGGTTTTTTTTTCAATCATTAATTCATTGGTGCCGTTTATACAATTCAATATAGAAAATTAAGAAAATAACAGTATCCCATTTTTAGACGTTTTAATAGTTAGACCAATGGTTCCCAACCTTCTTTCAGTGGTGACCCCATTTTAGCTTCACCATAATTTTTGCGACCACACTCAAATATCAAGGTTATATGCTTTTTTTTTTTTTTTTAGATAAAAGAAAATATAATTGATTACGGTATACTGTTTATCATTGAATAGCAGACCAAAAAATGCACTTCTGTATAATCTAATAACAATTTCTTTATGTAACACACACTGCATAATATAATGCTATTGATATGAGTAACACAAGCTTTTTCTTGATAATAAACAGTGAGGTTCTTCATGTGATGGTTAGAACTGCTATTCCATCGCCAGTATCTTAATTCGCAGTGATGTTTTCTATACAGGACAATGCAGTTCATCTTCAGCATGGAGATTAGTTCTCAACTTCGATTTGATTAAAAGTAAAGATGGAAAGGTTACTTCACACATATGCCGAAGAAGAGGGAAAACCATTTTAAGTATACTTTTAGCCAAATTTGGATATCGAAGTAACTGTTTTATCTAAAACTGAATCTCTGTTAGGAAATCAGTCCGCTTTCACAGTCAGATCTGATAAGATCAATAAATTCCTATAGCTATCTTGCAGGAACATTTTCAATTGTTGTATCAAATGGTTCATTTGAGGTAAGGTGTGCGATAAATGAGTCTTTTCTGGAAAAAAATTGACCATATCCCTCTTTTAAGGTCTCCAAAATGTAGGATCAGTAAACTTTGAAATCTGTTTTTGAATGAAATATCAGTTCACTTTCTTCAACAAATGCATTTAATATCCGAAACATCTATAAATTTCTCTTTCATCCTTCACTTCCAAAGATCCAGCTTCATTTGAAAGACATTTAGTTTTTCTGCAAAATTTAGAATGCCGGAATTTTCTTCCTGAAGTGGGAGATTAAGGGAAATCAAAATTGTACACAAATCTATTAAGCATTAAATTTTTGCTTAATTATTCATATCACCTAAGAAACTTGAAAGTTCTGTTCTTCCTTGGCGAGATAAGAATTCTGTAACCTCAGTATTCAACTAAAAAATATCTGCAAGGGATTGCCTTTTGGTAGCTACCTTACTTCAGTTTTCAACAGAACTTCATGATCAGGATCCATTTTTTATGACACTTTAGGAAACAAGCGGTTGGTCAATGCATTTAATTTCATAAAGTTAACTGTTTTAACAACTGATTGCATAAGTTTTCGTATACATACCACCGTCATGTTCCCGCATCGATACTAATTTTTTAAGAAATTATCATATATTTTCCAATATAGCACAGCTTTAGTTGTTTCTAATGGTCTGCAAGAAAGAAATTCATCCTTAAAATCGCCCTTATTTATATATTGCATATAAATTAATAACTGAGAAAGATTACCTGTATATTATGTTGCATCAATTTATAATGTGAAAAGATCAAGTGGAGATGTACAGTACGATTAAAAAGCGTTATAATTTCCGAGGATTATGTTATGAACGATATCTTTTGCACAAGGTAAAATTAATTCCTCGCCAATGACATGCTGTTTTTCTTGCCTTAGCTGTTCTCAGAAATACAATATAAGACGCCAGTAAAGCAGATTTACTTTGTCTTTTGGAATTTCCATCTCTTTCAAGATGAGATTTCTTTTATATATCTACAGGCTTATTCTGGAAAAACACCCGGCTTTTCTTTTATACTGAACTTTACATTTTTCAACTCAAAATTATGTCTTAACTTATCCTGCGTCATTGAATCTTTTGAGAGCACTTCTACTGAGATATGTGACGGGCCGAGAGAAGGTTGTGACTCAAAGACAGGATGAAAGCAACTGAGTGAGTTAATTATAGAACACTCTCCTATATATACAAATGCTCAATGCAACAGGAAATTTCATGTTCAAAAACTGACACCGTTACCAGTGAGAAAAACAGGCATGTTTATTCAGGTTCTTTTTAGTGAACTTCTACTGAGATATGTGACGGGCCGAGAGAAGGTTGTGACTCAAAGACAGGATGAAAGCAACTGAGTGAGTTTATTATAGAACACTCTCCTATATATACAAATGCTCAATGCAACAGGAAATTTCATGTTCAAAAACTGACACCATTACCAGTGAGAAAAACAGGCATGTTTATTCAGGTTCTTTTTAGTGCGAGAGAAGAGCGAAGATACAAGCATAATATATTCACAAAATGAACTATGTATGATCGTGTGACACACGGTTGGTACATGGCTACCCCCTGAAATTGACATACTGTACATGTTAAATAGGACGCCCTGATCTAGAGAGGCGAACTGTAGGCGGGTAATCTGGCAAGAGATAAGCAGGTTTTAGACGACCAATGGAGACCCAGTCTTCTTTGCCACGAATGTTTAGTAGAAATGCTTTCGGTCTGCGACAAATCACAAGGAAAGGGCCCGTGTAAGGGGGTGTTAGCGGTGGCTTGCTAGTGTCGTTGCGCAGGAAGATGTGTGTTGCAGAGTGCAAGTCTGTCGGTATGTGATGCTTCGCTGGGGGTTTGTAAGTCTGGCGGCATGTAGTAAATTTTCCCAAGATGTGACATATGCACTGGAGATCGTCGGAGGAGGTTGTGGAAGGAAAAAAATAGGCATGGACGACCAACGGGTCGCCATACACCATTTTAGCTGCCGAGACGTCGAGGGCATCTTTAGGAATGGTCCTTAGTCCTAGGAGGACCAAGGGAAGGTGAGTAAACCAGTTGGAATCCTTGCAGCGGGACATCAAAGCTGCTTTGAGGGTACGATGAAAACGTTCAACCATTCCATTGGCAGCAGAGTTGTAGGCCGTTGTCTGATGTAGGGTGATGCCCAGGAGATTCGCTAATGATGTCCACAATTGAGAGGGGAAAGTGGTACCCCTGTCAGAAGTAATATGCTCAGGGATACCAATTCTTGCAATCCATCCAGAGAGTAAGGCAGATGTACATGAGGCGGACGTTGTAGTTTCAATGGGAATGGCTTCAGGCCAACGAATGGAGCGGTCGATGACTACAAGCAGGTAACGATGTTCTTGTGATGTGGGTAGGGGGCTTACAATGTCGACGTGAATGTGTGCGAAACGACGTTGAGGTTAAGGAAAGGTGCCCACCCCTGAATCTGTGTGTCGATGTACTTTGGAAATTTGGAAAGAAGTACAGGCGCGGACCCAATCCTTAGCATCCTTAGAAGTGCCGTGCTAAATGAACTTTGTCTTCAGCAGCTGTGCAGTAAAACGGCACGAGGGATGTGAAAGGCCCTGAATGAAATCAAACACCTCCTGGCGCAAGGGAGCAGGAATCCAAGGTCGCGGTCTACCAGTACTGATGTCACAGAGGAGGGTGGTGTTGGAGTCTTCGAGGGGGAAGTCTTCCCAACGGAGGGACGTGCAGGATGTCCTACATGCTTGATACTCTGGATCCTGTGGTTGAGCTTCAGCCTGGGCATTGTAATCCAATCCCAGTTGAACGGCAGCCAACGTGTTTCTTGACAGGGCATCTGCAACGGGATTCATTTTCCCAGGGATGTATTGAATGGTGCCATTGTATTCAGCCACGGCGGGGAAATGTCGGCGTGGACGGGCAGACCAGGCGTCAGACTGTCGAGTGAAGGCGTGCACCAGAGGCATGTGGTCTGTGGGAATGACGAAGGGCGTACCTTCTAAGAAATGGCGAAAGTGCCGGACAGCTAAGTGCACTGCCAGTAATTCGCGATCGAAAGTAGAATAAGCAGATTCTGCCTTGGACAGTTTTCTGCTGAAGAAGGCCAATGGGCGGGGCGAGACGTTGACCACCTGCTCGAGTACTGCACCAATAGCGACGTCGCTGGCATTGGTGGAGAGGAGAGGGACATGTGGGATAGGAAAGGTGAAAGCCGCAGAGGTTGATAGGGCCTTCTTTGCATTGCAGAAGGCCGCTTCTTGAAGGGGACCCCACTTCAGGTCCTTTGGCTTGCCCTTGAGGGAGGCGTAGAGGGGAGCAAGAGTGGCGGCAATGGCTGGCAGAAAACAGTGATAATAGTTGATCATGCCTAAGAATTCCTGCAGAGTTTTGACGGTCGAGGGCACGGGGAAGTCCTGAACGGCCGCTACCTTCTCAGGGAGGGGATGGACTCCTTTAGGATTGATGCGGTGCCCTGAGAACGACACTTCGTTGGTGCCAAAGGTACACTTGTCGTACCAGACTACAAGGCCGTTATGTTGCAGGCGGTCGAGCATGATGTGCAGGTGACGGAGGTGTTCCTCTTTTGATGAGGAGAACACAAGTATGTCATCCACATAACATACACAGAAGGGGAGGTCCCCTAAGATGCCATCCATGAGACGTTGAAACGTGGCCCCAACATTACGAAGGCCAAAACAGGAGTAATTGAAGGTGTATGTACCAAACGGAGTGGTGATAGCGGTCTTAGGGATGTCTTCTGGGTTCATAGGCACCTGATAATACCCTTTCAGGAGGTCGAGCGTAGAGAAAACCTTCGCTTTGTGCAGGTAGGATGTCACGTCGGCAATGTTTGGGAGGGGTTAGTGATCCGATTCTGTTTACTTGTTCAGGCGCCTGTAATCCTTGCACAGACAGAGGGAGCCGTCTTTCTTCAGTACGATGTGTAAGGGTGACAACCATAGGTTGGAGGCCTATTGGCAAAGACGTCTGCCAATTGTTCCAGTGCCAGACATCTTAATTTTGCAAAGACTGGGGTTCCCGTCGTCTTGATATGGTGATAAATACCGTGCTTGGCAGGAGCCGTGAGTGTTTGGCGAAGTTCTGGATGGAAAACTTCCGGGTACGACGTGAGGGGGTGGCCGCAGGCATCCGTGGGTGCGCTGATGTGGAGAGCGAGGTTGGAGGGGGGCGATTTGAAGAGGTGTCGACAAGTATGAGTCAGCGTTGGCCAATCGTCGGTGAGCGATATAGACTAGAAGGTGGAAATGAGAGAGGAAATCTGCACCGAGGATTGACAATGTGACGTCAGCAACGAGAAACTTCCAATTAAATTTACCGTTTCTGAACAATAATGTGAGGTTCTCGTAACCGTAAGTGGGTATCGCACATCCGTTGGCAACTACCATGTGGACGTCGGCAGACATAGACAGACTACGTCGTGTCCTGAAGAGTTCCCTTGGTAAAAGAGAATGACAAGCACCCGTGTTTACCAAAAATCGCACACCCGTTCCTGCATCATGTAAAAAAAAAAAGACTAGAAACACGGTAGGCCACCGCCAAGAGCGATTACCTACTTACACGTTTTTTGGCCACTGACAAACCTTGGCACATTTCTTCGCGCTTGCCCCAAATCTGAAGTGGTAGTAGCAAAACTGTGGCGGATGGGAGGTAGTAAGTGGTTTTAGATGTCATTGGTTGGGGTGCAAGCAAGTGGTGGGGGTGGGTTGCTTTGTCGCCGCTTCGGCACATCACGGGGTAGGCGTGTATGTCCTACGGCATTCATGTCAGCATCGGTTGACGTTGAATAGCCGTCCTCTTCGTCAGGGGTGGAGGCGTTGATGGAGGTTTTCAAGTGGCAGTCCAAAAGGGCGTCGGCTTTGGTTATCAAGTCCTTTATGGGTAAACTATCGACATCGGGAATGGCAGCGCGTATAGGTCTGAGTAAACTGCGTATCCAAAGGGGACGAAGTAGGTTCACCTCACGAGGAGAGCTGTCTGCAGCAGGTTGCAGACGAGTGATACTGGTCATTTCCCTGAGGGCGAGCAAAGCCCTTTGGTCTCCCAACTAGAGCTGAAAAAGCTTTGCTATACAGGCGGCTAGCGACGGCGAGTACTGCTGCAGAAGGTATGTTTTGAGGGCTTCATACGCTATTGGTGTGTCTCCTTGTTCACAAAGCCAGTCGGATATTTCTGGGAAGGTGTCCTCGGGTATTGCCCCGAGAGCATAATCTGCTTTGGTGGTTGAGCGAGTTATGCCCTTGATGCGAAACTGGATTTCTGCGTGCCTCTCCGCTGCCGAATGATGAAAATTTCAATGGGGGAGCCGCAGCATTACCTTCCGTAGAGTTCACCATAGTACCAACGATGGAGGGGCGAGGGAGGGGTGGAAGGCGGGAGGAGTGAGTCGACTTCCGGGGTCACCAATGTGACGGGCCGAGAGAAGGTTGTGACTTAAAGACAGGATGAAAACAACTGAGTGAGTTTATTATAGAACACTCCTTTATATACAAAAGCTCAATGCAACAGGAAATTTCATGCTCAAAACCGACACCGTTAACGGTGAGAAAAACAGGCATGTTTATTCAGGTTCTTTTTAGTGCGAGGGAAGAGCGAAGATACAAGCATAATACATACATAAAATGAACTATGTACGATCGTGGGACCCACGGTTGGTACAGATAATACAAGTATAACCGATGTTAATGTAGTCCTCCATACATTTCTGCTTTCCTTTGTTGTTTTCCATTGCCTTAATTGCAACAACCTATTGTAAAATCCAACGAGAGAGAGAGAGAGAGAGAGAGAGAGAGAGAGAGAGAGAGAGAGAGAGAGAGAGATATTAAAACTGTTCAAGTAAGACTTGCTAGTGATATCAATGATTATAGCAGTGAAAATGCTAGGAAAACATTTAATTATAAACACAAATGTGTGTCTGCATGTGTGCCTTATATATATGTATGTAGTAACACAGACTCACACATATGCGCATATACACAAATATATACACATACACACTTATCCCCTCCTCTCTCTTCTAATTACATTTTTTTTTTTTTTTTTTTTTTTGTGGAATTTGGGACTATAATATTTATCTGCATTTTAAGTAATCACCAACTCATTTTTCATTTCTGTCTCATATATGCGTGTCTTACTGTAGCTTAGGTTTATAAACATCAATAT
>NC_090738.1:15542578-15550078 GCF_036898095.1 Palaemon carinicauda | reverse complement strand
TAAAACAGCATCAGGTGGCCGTCTCTAGGGGTTCTCTTAATGAAGCCTTGGCCTCACACTGGCTAGGATCAAGTCACAGAATTGGATGGTCAGAGAGAGTAAAATAATTCATGTAAATGACTATACGCAAAGGAATATTGTTGAATCCTTTTTAATCTCCTGTACCAAAGGTAGAAATTTGAATCTCGGCCCTAGTAGGTTTTCCGTTAATCCAGTATTATCCTTTTATCTAAAATCTGACTTTTCCGGAATTATTAAGAAATTGACAGCCGTTGGATCCCCTTCTCCTGTATAAATACGATGTCTTTGTATATGTATGTTCATTGTTAAGTCTGTTGATGTCCTTAATGGACGAAAGTACTAACTCCAATCAAGTCTTTTAATTTTTCCTTCCTTGGCTATAATATATATATATGTATATATATATATATATATATATATATATATATATATATATATATATATATATATATACAATTAAATAGGTATGTATATGTAAATGAATTTGTGAGATTTCATAGACCGTGTGTTGATTGCAGCAGCCAGAGAGAGAGAGAGAGAGAGAGAGGTGACAAACGTCAAATGTGTTAAACTGTGAAAATTCATTACTGAACCGAAAGGAAAAAAGTCCCGGAATTTTACACATCACGGGTTAATGGGAATTCCATTTACGAATTGATTCTTTTAATGTATTTTGTAGTGAGACTCGTCAGAGATAATAACATTCCTTGTGTAGCGTTGGGGAAAATTGTCCATTCGGGAAAATGCAATTGAGATATTAGTGTATACACTGTATGTTTATACACACACACGCGCGACCGCACACACGCACGCACACACACATGTGTGTGTATATATATATATATATATATATATATATATATATATATATATATATATATATATATATATATTTATATGCGTGTGTGTGTTTGTGTGTGTATGTGTGTATGTATGTATGTTTTCGTGTGCCCGTGCTTGTGGGTGTGTGAGTACAGGTGTGCATATGTGTGTAAAGAAAACTTCAAATCATAACTTTTAATAATTATTAATTATTAGATATCTAAATAGTATTTCAATAATGCTCGCTGCCATAACCCATAAGTGTATACCATAATCTCAGTAATAGCCTCCCCATAACTCTTCCACCTGTCCATTTCTCCCTTCTACCCTGAGTTGCCAGGTTTTCCAAATGAGAAAAGGCCAACGTCTAATCAACTGAACTTTAGGCCAACCTAGTAGCAGGAAAAGGTCGAAAATATAACATTTCAAGCTGACCAATTTCAAAAAGGCCAAATTTAGGTATCTAGCACGGAAAAGGACAAATTTGGAGTTTCGTGGCCAGAAAAAGGCCAACCTGGCAACCTGAGTTCTACCCACGTCTAAGATTCCCCCTCACCCCGAATACCCTCAAATCGCCCCACGCAACATCTTCCCAATTCCCTACAAACCTTGAAGAGAACTTATCTAAATTGTCAGCATTTTATGAGATTCAACTTTTGCATCTGATTGTCCTCCGGCTTTTAAATTCTCGTATCAAAATCCCAGTTTTTTTTTCATTATTCCAAGAGAAGTTAGATTATCTTGTGTCTGAATATTACAAGGATACAAGTGGAAACTACCTCGGATTTCAGCCACTAATGAAGAATTGGAAAGCTCACACGATCCAGTGGCGCAGTTTGATAGGATTCTTCATGTTTTACTGAAACTGTTTTGTCTCTTCGTCATTTGAGCATACTTTTCTGAGAGAGAGAGAGAGAGAGAGAGAGAGAGAGAGAGAGAGAGAGAGAGAGAGAGAGAGACTTGACCAAAAGATTTAAATGGATTTTCCTTTTTTCAATTTACAGCTAGTGTATTTTCTGTCGTCAAATAAACCTCCAGTAAAATAAATTCACTCTGCAGAATTATTATAATGAACTCGAAAATTCATAGATCATGATATATCAAATTCCTAAATTTAAAAGTGAATTCTAACAAATTGAAGTCGTCATTATTAATGACTGGGATTGCTCATGGCCCACTGGAGAAGTAATCAAATGTGATTAAAAAGGTTTATGGGTATTCAAAGAGATTACCAAGAGTTCAGTGTTTCATTACAACTTGAATTAACTGTAATTATTTCTGCCATAAAAACTAAATATTGTACTTGGAGTTCATGTGGGATGTGTATTCTCTCAGGATTTTCTTTTGTTGTAGAATCCATGTTAAGAATTGTTTTGAAGTACTTAATTTTAAAATGATTACTTCATTAAAAGTGTCTGATCATTTCATGTACAAAATGAGAAAACTATCGTATGGTAATGCCAAAACTCATATTTCATGCAGGGTCTCTCTAAAGTCTGGACACAAAGTAAAAATAGAAAAAACCTAAAACCGTATTCCTAATCATTATTTTTATTAAAATGATATCTCCGATATGTTTTCTATCATTTGCAATGAAAATATTAATGTTTTACAATATTTCCATAAACTCAATGCAATAAAATTTCTTTACCCTCAATTTTGGTACATTCGTCGCCGATGCATTAAGTGTGTTATTTTGACTGAATACACTTTATCATACACCAGAAAAGAAACCAAGAAGGCTACGATCAGCTGAACGAGGAGACCATCACCAAGACTTTCAAACTGGGGCATCACCTGATCTTCAAGTATTGTAAGATAAGTGTCACCTGTCATATGTTCCTTGAAAAAAAAATCGTCTAAGAACATGAGTTTTCCATAAACAACACAAAATTTAAACTTTTTGTGTTCCTTGTAGTTTGGACTGATCAACAAAATGTTCTGTCAAACATTTTTTTCTGTTAACCTTGCCATTCACGTAAGACTTGTTCATCGATAAAAAGAACACAGTCTTTTGTGAAACGATTTTAGTTATTCAGTTTTTAAACATCAACACATCTAACTTTATGGATCAGGGTCATCTTCTGGTAAGTGATGCAAGATTTGTAACTTGTAAAGATGAAAACTTTGCAGTTTTGAAATTTTACTAAAGCTTGATTTTGGAAAACCTAAGTTATTACATGTCCTGCGGATTGATTTGTTAGGACTAGCATACACTCTGCCCTTAACAATTTCTTTCACAATCACCTTCACTACTGGAAAAACGAATTGGAAATTTCATCGACTCTTTCTCCTTCAGAATTCCGACAAAACCATAATCACAAAATTGAAAAAAAAATATGTATTTATAATTTTCAGTGCAAATAGAAAATATTCAATTATCCTGTGTCCTGACTTTATGGGCACTATATATACTATATAAATGTATATATATATATATATATATATATATATATATATATATATATATATATATATATATATATATATATATATATATATATATATATATATATATGAGTGTGTGTGTGTGTTTTCTTGGATTTTTAGACTTCTCTTCATTAAACGACAATTTTTACCATTTTCAGTTGTTTTTAACTGAGCTGCATTAATACTCTCTCACAAGAGTGCCCTTTTAGCTCAGAAAAGTTTCCCAATAGCTGTTTGGTTTCAACTATTCTGTCTGAATATTATTTTTGTTTTCAAGTAATTAACAAGTAATTTCAATTGAAACTTATCTGCTATCCCAAATTTCTCCCTCAGATATATGTTTTGTCAATAGATAATGGTAACGAATAAAGAGATTATAAATTATTGTAATGATAAGTTTAAATCTAATATCAGCACCCCTAAAAATCAGCAACATGAGCATCTTTTCGGGTGCACGATGCATAACTTAGTAACTTTTCACAATTTTTAAAACAAATTGGGATAAATTATATTAGGTTTGAGGAAAACATGTTATTGCAGTATAAACTTTCTTTAAAAACCGGAATTTACTGAAAACATGGAATTAATAAAACTCCTCTTGGTGAGATCAAAGGAACATCCTACTGTCAAACACCGAAGCTTGGAAGGAAAGGAAAAGGCAGGGTATTGTGGTTGTAAGTCGGTGAAATTATGAATTCCTTTAATTGTGATTTTTATGCAAAAATAGTGCTATTAATAAATTTTGCACCTTTACGAAAAAGATAGCAAACCCTTTCTATACGGACCTAAATCATGACTCTATTCGGACAAAATGCTTGCAACCAATCAACTAGCAGGTAACTTTTCCGAGCTTAAAGGGCACCCCTGCGGGTAATTGCAAATGCGCCTCAGTTTAAAAAAAAAAAAAAATTAGTTTATAATTTGCATTTTCATATTTGTTTTTGTTTCTACCAATTTTTTGGCCTATCATTATATTCGCAAGAACAAAAGAGGAAGTCTTACCAAACGTCTGTATCTTATTACCTATTTTGTTCGTTAATTTATTCATTTATCTATTGATATATTGATTAATTTACATATTTACCTTTTAATATTAATTAAATTACTCTAGAATATGCTTTCTTGTTCCACTCGGAAAACCAATCGGGTGCTTTGTAATGCCTCGAATGCCGGATTGAGCGCAAACATAGAGAATATCGATCGGCATTAATTCCGGTTTATATCGTTATTACTCACTCACTCTCTCTCTCTCTCTCTCTCTCTCTCTCTCTCTCTCTCTCTCTCTCTCTCTCTCTCTCTCTCAGGCGTCGCATTGATATAAATAACAAATCGAAGACCCGAGTAATTATGAAAGAAATTCTGAATCTTTTCCTTCTTTTAAAGAAGTGTGTTGGGAGGGGCTATGGAGGATGGATTTAGGGGGAAAGGGGGGTGGGGTGTTCAAGCTGATATGATCAGTTTTGGATCTGTTGCTGTTCTTGAAATTATTTTTCTAATTACGAAAATTACTCTTCCATTTATCACCCAAGATTTAAGAATCCGAATATAGAATAGGCGAATATCCAAAGCCGTCGATGCCCTTGATAATTGTAACGTCAGTTTGTGTAATCATATCAATCTGTTCCTTTTTATCTAGAAGTAATTTTCTCTTTTTTTTAATAGATTCTGTCCAATATACATATTTTTGTATAGCTCCTGTGTCATACCTCCCTGAGTTAGGTCCACAAAATATCTCAGTAACGTGTTAGTTACGTTGCAGATCCATTGCAGTAAGCAAAATTGTTTGACTGCCTGTTAGATGGCGTTTAAGCCGAATTCTTATTTTTTTGATCAGCGAATCGTTGGATGGATGACCAGTAAAATATATGAGATAACGTATCTGCTACACGTACTTTCACTTCGAATTTAAGGGTCGGTTGATCTACTTTTTTATGAGACTGGCAATTGGCTGTGTTATGGTTTAGAGCAGTATTTTGACTTATATAAGGCCGTTAATAGATGGCAAGTCGTGTATAGTGTTATCTATGAATGATTTATTAGTCGGTTTCTTGTTGCTTAAGATGTTTGAACTTTTCTGAGCAGTGGCAACTAATTGAGGAGAAATCGTTACATCATTTTACGCGATGGATAAATCACTCAGTTAACGTTCATGTTTTTATTGTGATTAGCTATTTAAAAGTGTTAACTTATTTCTAACGCTGTTTCTTTAATAATTTCAGTAAATACATTGCATTAATATACAACTAAATATTAATAAAAACTCCAAAATATCTTTTTATTAACGAAAAAAAAGAATTATTGCTATAAACAAAAATTATACAAATATTTCATAATGAAAAATGTGCCAATCATCTCCGTTTCCTGATTTTAAAATATCTAAACTAACTGCAGCGAACCTTAGCAGGAAAGGATTTTAATTATGCATTGCAATTAACGCACCATTAAAGAGTGATCAGCTCGCAATCACTAGTCATTATTCACGAGGTATTAATTAACTTGTCCCTGATGGGCAGTGTGTGATGCGAAGGTTGCATAGATCAAGTTTCGAAAATACAGTTTTGTTTTAGGAGGATTTTCTCACACAGTGTATTGTGTGATTTGGGAATTTTTTAGGAAATACATAACTAAATAACAGTATTCAAGTAATATATACATGCAGACATACATGCACACACACTCATATGCTCTCTCTCTCTCTTTCTCTCTCTCTCTCTCTCTCTCTCTCTCTCTCTCTCTCTCTCTCTCTCTCTCTCTCTCTCTCTCTCTCTTATATATATATATATATATATATATATATATATATATATATATATATATATATGTGTGTGTGTGTGTGCATATATATATATATATATATATATATATATATATATATATATATATACATATATATACATATATACATACATATATATACATATATATATATATATATATATATATATATATATATATGCATATATATATATATATATGTATATACATATATATATATGTATATGCATATACATATATATATATATATATATATATATATATATATATATATATATACATGAAATGCTTTAAATTGAATAGTTTTAAAATTTTCGATATGGTACAGAGTTATAGAAAGATAAGTAGGTAGGCTACTTGACACATGGCACAAAATGAAATCTATTGTTAAACAGAGATGAACTCTCCAAATACACTAAAAAATTAAAAATTTGGTAAAACATAAGTTCAAATTAAAGTTTGTATGCATATAATTACAAATGCAAGATGTTTTATTTAGGAACTTTCAGTAATTAAAATAATCACCTGTAAATAAATACCAGTAGATTGAAGGGGGAGGCTGGATAAATCAATGGAGTCTCTCTGCTCTACCCCACACCCCATGACTTACCCTAGCAATATACAGTTATCTTACAAAATACTTTACGGTTATTATTTCATACAGCAGTGACACAGGGATACAATCCATTTTGCACGGCACGGCAGACTCTGTGGTCAACTTCTTCTGCTGGCATTCGCTTCCAGATTTGCGACGAAACATGCAATCTGCTGCCCAATGGTGTAACAATCCCGCAATAATTAAAATCACGATTACCTCATTACCATCATGTGACACACACTCATATATATATATATATATATATATATATATATATATATATATATATATATATATATATATATATATATATATATATATGCACAGTATGTATGTGTGTGTGTTTCAGCCTACAGAAGCATGGGTAATCCTCGGAAGATTGTAATTCCATTAACGAAAGAGCTTTCTTCATGAATATGTTATCAGCTCTTTTCATCTAAAACCCTTTAAGGCATTTGCATGGAATAATACTTTTTGTCCCTGTCTTTAAGCAAGAGGCACATCTCTTAGGAACGTCGAATCTCCTAAAAGATTAGATTTGATGGAATAGATAAATAACAGCAGTGATCTTTTGATCTTGTGTTAGGTTAAACTAACCCACATTCTATGTCTATTAGTAATGCATAGTTCATGTTAGTAGTCTAATAGGTTAGGCCTAGGAGTGTAGTTGTTAGACTAATACCCGTGCGACTATTATCGGCCCTAAGGGGGGCCACGGTAGGTTACCATCAATATTTTCATTTGCTGACCCATTGCAGTTCTTATATAAGACTAATATGTGAATAAAGTATATATTTATAGTATCAAGCTAATCAACCTTTCATTTTCAAAGTAACCTACAATTAATTCTCCAT
>NC_090738.1:15530078-15535078 GCF_036898095.1 Palaemon carinicauda | reverse complement strand
TAATATATATATATATATATATATATATATATATATATATATATATATATATATATATATACATACATATATATATATATATATATATATATATATATATATATATATATATATATATATATATATATATTGTGGCGGGATGTCACAAGAACAAACCCCACACCCTTGAATCACTCTAAAGCCCCCCTGACACTTGCGCGCATTTTTGCCACGCACTGGCACGCATTGATGCGCGCCAGTGCGTGCCACTTTTTGGCACGCACTGGTGTTTTTCGCGCACTGTTCACGACCAGTTCACTCCAGTTCGCGCATCGTTCACGCGACGTTCACGCGACGTTCACGCGATGGCACGAATTGGCACGCGTAGTTCGCGCATCGTTCACGCGAGTTCACTCATCATTCCGCATCGTTTCCGCATCGTTCACGCCAGTTCACGCCAGTTCACGAATTGGCCACTCCATATAAAAACGGGGCTTCTCCAACCCGAGGACATTCTTGGATTGGCATCAGACGAGACAACATGCTTACTGTCAGAGACACCATTGCATTGAGAAGAAGATACCTATACCTAGCAGCTGCTGTAGCATTTGTTGGACTGCATCAGAAAAGGCTGGCAAAGGAAAAAGAGAAACAAAAGCCCACCCTACCTCGAAGAAAGATACAAAGGAAAGTGTGGGTCAGGGAATGGTTAACCAGAAGGCACTCGTTTGGACACTATGACAGTCTATTGACTGAACTCCACAAGGAAGATCCAAAGGGCTACAAAAATTACCTCAGAATCACACCTGACCTGTTTCAAGAGATGGTTGAGAAGTTAACCCCGCACCTCCTGAAGCAGTCTACTTTCATGAGGGAACCGCTTCAAGTTGGACTCAAGCTTGCTGTTACCCTCCGCTTTTTAGCCACTGGAAATTCCTATCAAAGTCTACAGTACAGCTTCAGGGTTGAAGCAAGTACCATCAGCAAGTTAATACCAGAGGTGTGTAAAGCCATCATCGCTGCCTACAAGGACGAAGTGCTGCGTTGCCCCAAAACTGAAGAGGCCTGGAAGGAAGTTGCTGCCAGATTCAGCTCCAGATGGAATTACCACAACTGTCTGGGGGCTGTGGACGGAAAGCACATTGCCATAAGGAAGCCACCCAATGCTGGCTCTTACTACTACAACTACAAGGGCTTCCACAGCATTGTACTGATGGCAGTCGCAGATGCTTCCTACAGGTTCCTCTATGTGGATGTTGGGGCAGAGGGTGGTGCGTCGGATGGAGGAACATGGAGCAACTGTTCTCTGCATGATGCTGTAGAAGACAACATAGCTGGAGTGCCTCAACCAGAACCACTCCCTAATGATGACCACCCAGTGCCCTATCACTTCGTTGGGGATGACGCCTTTGCTCTACGAACCTGGATGATGAAACCATTCTCCCATCGGTCACAAGTCCTACGAGAACGCATATATAGCTACAGGTTGTCTCGTGCCCGACGTGTCGTTGAGAATGCCTTTGGAATTTTAAGTCAAAGGTTCCGTTGCTTCTTGACGACTATGCAGCAGAAGCCCAGCACCATCAACCTGATCACCATGTGTGCCTGTGTCCTGCACAACCTCGTCCTCATCAAATACCCAGGTGCTTTGTCAGAAGTGGACTACGAAGATCCGGACACACATGCTCTGATCCCTGGTGCATGGAGGAATGAGCAAAACCTGCAGGGGCTGATGACTCTACCCGGCCATCATATCCAGAAGGATGCAAAGGATCAGCGAGACTACCTTTCACATTACTACATGTCCCCTGCTGGTGCTGTCCCTTGGCAAGAAAAAATTGTAGTACCTCCATGAGCTGTATAGTTGTTCCATCTTGTAAATAAAAGAAACGTATATTTTTCGTTTGTATTTTTTGTGGCCCTTTATTTTAGTTTCTATAAGAAAGCATTTGATTTGCATATAAATAGCAGACATAAAATATGTACAACTATTAAGAAAGCATTTTATTTTTACATTCAAACAGCAAACTTCAAAATTTCTTGGGTTTATTTTTCATTACATTTTTATTTAAAACAAATGTGCATCTTGATTGGTAATAGATGAAAATAAGTGTGTGCATGAATTAAGACATCATTTAATTTTTACATGAAAACAGCAAACTTCAAAATTTCTTGGGTTTATTTTTCATAACATTTTTATTTAAAACAAATGTGCATCTTGATTGGTAATAGATGAAAATAAGTGTGTGCATGAATTAAGACATCATTTAATTTTTACATGAAAACAGCAAACTTCAAAATTTCTTGGGTTTATTTTTCATAACATTTTTATTTAAAACAAAAAATGTGCATCTTGATTGGTAAATAGATGAAAATAAGTGTGTGCATGAATTAAGACATCATTTAATTTTTACATGAAAACTGCAAACTTAAAAATTTCTAGGGTTTATTTTTCATTTCATTTTTATTTAAAACAAAAAATGTGCATCTTGATTGGTAATAGATGAAAATAAGTGTGTGCATGAAATAAGACATCATTTCATTTTTACATGAAAAACAGCAAACTTAAAAAAATTTGCCTATAGCGACAATACGTCAACAAAGGCAGGATCGTTACCTCGATCGTGTCGAAATCCCCGAGCTAACAATATAAGCATTTTATGCGGAGCTAAATAGCTAGATTATTAAAGCAAAACAAACTGGGAACGTCGCTCTAGCAAACTAAATGACCCATAAGAGCGAGCGATAGCATCCTGGATGCCTCCGGTAGGCAACAGCTCTTGTTTACGTTAATATCACTTTTGATTTCATTCAAAATGACAAGAGCTTACATTTATACATAGTAAAGATAATACTCAACTTTCCATTATTTTTTCACATTAAGACAGCAAATATAAAAACATATTAGCTTTATTTTTCTTTCATTTTCATTAATTTTTTCGTTTCCTTTTTGCTTCTCTTCATTATAAAGATAAAAATAGTTTGAAATAAGATATCATTTTTTTTCCACATTAAGACAGCAAATATAAATTTTTTGGGGGGTTTATTTTTCTTCACTTTTATTATTTTTTACTTTACTGTTTCTTTCTTTGTATTTTAAGGAAATAGATGAAAAGTGTTTGTAAATATATAAATAGTTTATTTACATTAAAACAACATATATATACAAGTATCACACTTCAATTATGTACAAATATTTTACACTATTTAAATTTCCTTGTCCTTGACTGGTGGGGTATCAAGCTCCTTGGACGAGTAGAGGGGTGAGGGTGTCATGGCTTCCTCAAGGCTGCTGTCGATGGTCCCCGGGGTCAGGACAGGGAAGGTCAATGGACTTTTGAATGCCGCCGACAGCGACGTTAATGAAGGTGCTGGTGAAGGAGCCTGGACAAGGGTGGGTGACGACACTGGCACTGATGGCGAGGTCACCTGGACAGGGGTGGATGACAGTGGAGTTGGCATCCCTGGGTGCCACTCCGTGGTACGGGGCAAGGAAGAAGGGCTTGACTGCGGCACCCAGTTATGACTGGCTGGACGATGCTGCTGCTGCTGCTCTGGCTGTGCATGCGAGGGTCCTGGTTGAGGGGACTGCCAAGGTTGCTGCTGGTGAGGGGGTTGCCAAGGTGACTGCTGGTGAGGGGGTTGCCAAGGTGACTGCTGGTGAGGGGGCTGCCAAGTTGACTGCTGGTGAGGGGGCTGCCAAGGTGACTGTTGCTGAGGGGGTTGCTGATGCACAGGGGGATGCACAGGGGGCTGTAAAGGTTGCTGTTGCTGTGGGCCTGCCCAGGTCTCTGAGGATTGTTGCTGTGCCTGCTGCAAGACCTGAGTCTCGTCCCTGTAACGTTGTGTGAGATTGAGGCACTCTATTTGGAATTCGTGCCATCGGTGTACTGGGATGGCACGCATGTAGCCTTCCAGCAGGCACGAAAAATCGTGCACAATCTTGTGCTGGCCCATAAACGTTGGGGTTGACGAATCAGCTTTCGACACAAGCTGAAACATAAAAAATATTATAAAAATATATTATATATTATATATATGTATATATGTAACAAACATTGAAACAATTTAGTACAGCATTTTAATGCAACAGATAGCATATGTCAAAAAAAATTAATACTCACATTCCTCAATATATTGCTGAAATCCTTCTCCGACACATAGGTGTCGCTGTGAGAGGTGTCAAGTGTTCGGCAGGACCCCTTCCCCTTGTCCTTCCTGGTGGTGGTAGATGCCTGGCTGCGAGTCCCCGTCGACCTCACGTCATCGTCGACTTCGCTGGCTGTCGTGGCACCTCCTTCGGAGCCACGAAACTCCTCACTGGCGACTGTCTCTCCCCGGACGATGTGCTGTATGAGGAACGACCAAGTGTCCATGATGAAGTCATCACGGCCACTCCTTTGGGCTTGGCCAGCTCCACTCTTCTTCTCCTTCTTCATAATTTTGCCAACCCTCGTCCTCAAGTTTTCGTAGCGTTTTTTGCACTGGGCAGCAGTGGCAGGAGGTTCCAGCTGGCTTCCTATATATGCCCACCTGCTGTCCTTCAACACCTTGTTTATCCACTCCTTGTGTTTCTTGTCAAAGAGCATGGGGTTCTCCTTGACAAGGTCGGCCAACGTAGTCTCCGTCTCTTCCGTCCACTGGTAGTCAGGGATGTCCTTCTTAGACACCCGAACCCGCTTCTTCTTTAAATCGTCATCACAGGATACCTGGCTCTGGCTTGTATACTGCTGTGTCTCCGGGATGACCATATCGAGACTTGAAAATGATGAATGAGGAGAATCTCGATCTGCAGTCTCCTCCATCACGTCCATTTTCCTCCCCCTTCCCTTTGGCTGCTTCAGTTTAGGCATGTTGTCTCCTCGCTGGCGAACTCTGGAATGGCTAGGAGTGTCCTCGGACCTCAATTTATATACCCCCTAATCCCCTTAATCACACGAGAGCTCCACCCCCTGATAATCCCACGAGAGCTCCACTGGCGGAGTAGGAGGGCACTAGCATGAGTAGGCGGGCACTAGCGT
>NC_090738.1:15517578-15522578 GCF_036898095.1 Palaemon carinicauda | reverse complement strand
AATCCCAGTTGAACGGCAGCCAACGTGTTTCTTGACAGGGCATCGGCAAAGGGATTCATTTTCCCAGGGACGTATTGGGGGGCAATTGTATTCAGCCACGTCGGAGAGATGTCGGCGTTGACGGGCGGACCAGGTGTCAGACTGTCGAGTGAAGGCGTGCACCAGAGGCATGTGGTCTGTGCGAATGACGAAGGGCGTACAATAATAATAATAATAATAATAATAATAATAATAATAATAATAATAATAATAATACAAGAGGGTCTTTTCCAGGGTCTACAAAAAGGTCTTGGATTTATTCTAAGAAATGGCGAAAGTGACGGACAGCCAAGTGCACCGCCAGCAATTCTCGATCGAAGGTAGAATAACCTGATTTCGCCTTGGACAGTTTTCTGCTGAAGAAGGCCAATGGGCGGGGCGAGCCTTTGACCACCTGCTCAAGTACTGCACCAATAGCGATGTCGCTGGCATCGGTGGAGAGAAGGAGAGGGGCGTGTGGGATAGGAAAAGTGAGAGCCGCAGCAGTTGATAGTGCCTTCTTTACATTGCAGAAGGCTGCTTCTTGAAGGGGACCCCACTTCAGGTCCTTCAGCTTGCCCTTAAGGGAGGCGTAGACGGGAGCAAGAGTGGCGGCAATGGCTGGCAGAAAACGGTGATAATAGTTGATCATGCCCAAGAATTCCTGCAAAGCTTTGACGGTCGAGGGCACGGCGAAGTTCTGAACGGCTACTACCTTCTCAGGGAGGGGTTGGACACCTTCAGGAGTGATGCAGTGCCCTAAGAACGATACTTCGTTGGCGCCAAAGGTACACTTGTCGTACCAGACTACAAGGCCGTTTTGTTGCAGGCGGTCGAGCACGATGCGCAGGTGACGGAGGTGTTCCTCTTTTGAGGAGGAGAACACAAGTATGTCGTCCACATAACATACACAGAAAGGGAGGTCCCCTAAGATGCCATTCATGAGACGTTAAAACGTTGCCCCAGCATTACGAAGCCCAAAACAGGAGTAATTAAAAGTGTATGTACCAAACGGAGTGGTGATGGCGGTCTTGGGGATGTCTTCTGGGTTCATAGGCACCTGATAATACCCCTTCAGGAAGTCGAGCGTAGAGAAAACCTTCGCTTTGTGCAGGTCGGAGGTCACGTCGGCAATGTTTGGGAGGGGGTAGTGATCCGGTTCTGTTTGCATGTTCAGGCGCCTGTAATCCCTGCACGGACGGAGGGAGCCTTCTTTCTTCAGAACGATGTGTAAGGGCGACGACCATGGGCTGGAGGCCTTTTGGCAAAGGCCCATTTTCTCCATTTCGGCTAACGTCTGTTTGGCGGCTGCCAATCGTTCCGGTGCCAGACGTCTGAATTTTGCGAAGACTGGGGGTCCCGTCGTCTTCATATGGTGATAAATACCGTGCTTGGCAGGAACCGTGGGCGTTTGGCGAAGTTCTGGACGGAAAACTTCCGAGTACGACGTGAGGAGGTGGTCGTAGGCATCCGTGGGTGCGCTGATGTGGAGAGCGAGGTTAGAGGGGGCGGGTTGAAGAGGTGCCAACAAGTACGAGTCTGCGTTGACCAATCGTCGGTGGGCGACATCGACCAGAAGGTGGTAATGAGAGAGGAAATCCGCACCGAGGATTGGAATTGTGACGTCAGCAACGAGAAACTTCCAATTGAATTTACCGTTTCCGAACGATAATGTGAGGTTCTCGTAATCATAGGTGGGTATCGCAGATCCGTTGGCAGCTACTAAGCGGACGTCGGCAGATGTAGACAGACTACGTCGTGCCTTGAAGAGTTTCCTTGGCAAAAGAGAACGACAAGCACCCGTGTCTACCAAAAATCGCACGCCCGTTCCTGCATCCTGTAAAAAGAGAAGATTAGAAACATGGGAGGCCGCCGCCACAAGCGATGGCTTACTTACACGTTTTTTGGCCACTGAAAATCCTTGGCACATTTCTTCGCGGTTGCCCCAAATCTGAAGTGGTAGTAGCAAAACTGCGGCGGATGGGAGGTAGTAAGGGGCTGTAGAAGTCATTCGTTGGGGCGCGAGCGATTGGTGGGTGGTGGGCGGCTTTGTCGCCGCTTCGGCATGTCACGGGGTAGGCGTGTATGTCCTACGGCATTCATGTCAGCTTCGATTGACGTTGAATAGGCATCCTCGTTGTCAGGGGTGGAGGCGTTGATGGAGGTCTTGAAGTGGCTGTCCATAAGGGCGCCGGCTTTGGTCATCAAGTCCTTTATGGGTAAACTATCGACATCGGGTATGGCAGCGCGTACAGGTTCGGGTAAACGGCGTATCCAAAGGGCACGAAGTAGGTTCACCTCACGAGGAGAGCCGTCTGTGGCAGGTTGAAGGCGAGCGATACTGGTCATTTCCCTGAGGGCAAGCGAAGCCCTTTGGTCCCCCAACGGTTGTTGCGAGAGCTGAAAAAGCTTTGCTATACGGGCGGCTGGCGACGGCGAGTACTGCTGGCGAAGGTATGTTTTGAGGGCGTCACACGCTATTGGGGTGTCTCCTTGTTCACAAAGCCAGTCGGATATTTCTGGGAAGGTGTCCTCGGGTATCGCCGCGAGAACATAATCCGCTTTGGTGGTTGAGCGAGTCATGCCCCTGATACGGAAGTGGACTTCAGCACGTTGAAACCAAGTAAACGCCCCTCCGGTGGCAAACGGTGAAAGTTTCAATGGGGCGGCCGCGGTGCCAACTGCTGTAGTAGAGTCCGTCTCCGTCATAGTACCAACGATGGAGGGGCGAGGGAGGTGGGGGTGGAAGGCAGTGGGAGCGAGTCGACTTCCGGGGTCACCAATGTGACGGCGCCGAGTAAGGTTGTGAACTCAAAGGCAGGTTGGAAACAACTGAGTTCTATTATTGTGGAACACTCTCCTTATATACAAAACCTCAAGACAACAGGACATAACAAGTTCACAAGACAGACAATATTACAGATGAAAAACCAGACATGAATTTTCATGTTCGTTTTAGTGCGAGGGAATAGCGAAGATACAAGCATAATATATACAAAAGGAATTATGTACAATTGTGTGAAACACGGTTGGTACAACATATTATAATCATCATCATAATTATTACTATTATTGTTATTATTATTATTATCATTATTATTATTATTATTATTATTATTATTATTATTATTATTATTTTTATTATTATACCATTATCATTATTACAAACGAAGCTATAACCCAACTTAAAAAAGCAAAATTCTATAAGCGCAAGAGCTCGAACAGAAAAAAATACCTCAGTGAGGAAATGGAACAAGAAAATAAATAAACTTCAAGAGAAGTAACATAGATTCACGAATATTAACATTGTATTAGATCTTTCATATATAAAATATAAAAACTAAAAAAACTAGAGGTAAAGAATTCGATGGAACTCTGTGCCAGATTATACCCTCAATCAAGAGAACTCTAATTCAAGACAGTGAAGACTGTTACCGAGGCTATGGCACTTCTCAAGAGAAGAGAACAATGGTTTGATTTTGGAGTGTCCTTCTCATAGCAGAGCTTCTTATTGTGTAAAACGTCTATTCTATCCTTATTAACAGGAAAGTAGCCTCTAAACAATTACATTGCAGTAGCTAGCCCTTAGAGCAAAGAACAATTGTTTGGTAATTTCAGCCTTGTAGGATATATTGAGACTGAGGGGAGTATGAAAAGAATAGGTCAGACTATTCGGTGTATTTGTAGGCAAAGTAAAAGTAAGCCGTAACCAGAGAGAACGACTCAATAACTCTCTAACGGTAGCATCTCAACGGGGGGTTTGTGCCCTTAAAAAACACAATGATAAAACAACCAGCTTCTGAAAAAAGAAACAGATTCCTCTTGATTTCCACCGAGTCAAAATGGCTATGTGATCGCCGCAGCGCATTGGAAGATCTCGCCCACAATCAATAAATTCCATCTGGAAGAAGAGTAGGCGAGCCAATGTCAAGGGAGAGAACGATTTTTCTTCTTCGCTCAAATATGTGTAGGACACTCGGTCTCAGATATTTGTCATAATATCGGGCTAAATTGTATAGCTCTCCTTCGGCGGCGAGTTCCCAGACAAAAAACTCTCTCTCTCTCTCTCTCTCTCTCTCTCTCTCTCTCTCTCTCTCTCTCTCTCTCTCTCTCTCTCTCTCAGCGCCAAGGCCGTCTTGTTCGCTTACTTAATTGATTAACTGAACTTGATTAGATTTTTAGGGAGCTTTATGTGTATTATCACTGGGAAAAATTCACATTTTTCATATAAGTTTAATCTAAACTGTTTTCCTCTATGTTCTCATGAATTCTGTTATTTTTGAGCTGGGCTTCTTCCATGTATTCACTGGGCAAAAACTCCAAGCCAGAATTACACACACACACTAAACAAAAATTCATGTCAAAATTGCAAGAAGATTAATTCAAATACCTTATGAGCTAATTGGAAAAAAGTCAGGTATCTAAGTGACACTTAAAAATAAAATATATTATCTCTCAATAGAACCTGAGGTTGTTCCCATTCGTTACTGCAAAATAATTGACGCAACTAAATACTCGATACAAGTAATTATATAAAAAGGAAATCAACGCGATTTCTAAATTCGTGAGATATGGAATGCTCTCATTATATTTTGTCAAAACTCTTATTGTAATTGATGCAATGAGCTTACTGAAGAGTTGGAAGTGTTTTAATTTCACGGATGCCTTATATAATACAAAATTAAGGTCAATTATGTGCAGTTACTTATAACTAAGGAGTAATTTATTTGTATCCTAAGACAACAAAGGCCAATGTTTAATAATTTTGTGTAAATGTTCTTGGTATGTAGATATCATGTAAGTATTTATTGCGTAGACTGTGTATCTCTTGAACGGCGTTCTATCCTAGGCTACAGTCAAGAAGTCCACTCACCTGTAAATGTGTATCAATATTTGCTAAGGCCAAAACGAAAATAAAATTGCATGGTAAGTATTTACATATATTTATATATATATGTATATATATATATATATATATATAT
>NC_090738.1:15482578-15515078 GCF_036898095.1 Palaemon carinicauda | reverse complement strand
TTGATAGCTCCATCACTGGAGTATGGATGGTTTGTTCAGATGGCCATTCAGTATGAAAAGATGAATAAAACTGATTTACAAGAGAGTCGCGTCGATAGCGTAACACTAGCTATCTCAGCGTTTTATAAATAATCCAACAAAATGATCACGTAGCTTTATGGCCGGAAGTCAGGTGATTCCGGTAGGGTTCAATAGGTCAACTGCTTCCCACGGGAGGCGTTGTGACATGTTTACAAGACACACATAATTGTTTATTCATAAAATGCCTTCCGGCTACTGCAAGCATTTCTTAACATGGTCTAGTTTCACATCCTGTTATGGCCTTGTTGTTACACTCCTAATTCGCCAATGACCCCTTGGGTCATGGGTTTATTTAAAGGTATGGGATTTAACTGTATATAAAAATTTAATATATTACATTAGCTCGGACAGTTACCATTCAAGCATTGAACATTAAAAGTTACGTTAAAATATGTTTCCTTGTAGTGTGACTGGATATATATTTATTCATAGCCATAAACAAGTGACTAAGAAAGAATATGCAAAAAGGTATATGTAAAAAAAAATACATACCTAACAGACATAGTCATAAATAAAGAAAAATGCATGGAAAATACAGATCCATGTATGCTATATATGGCATAATGCTAGTAAATGATTCATGAGGTATCACCAAAAAAATTTAACATGTATATACGAATTGGTAACTTATTAAAGAATAGTTGTTACTCTTGTTAAAGATACAGGTATATTATAATTGATATTATTGTTCATTAGTAACTGATTAAGAATATTTGTTACCTTGGTAAAGATATAGATACATTAAAATTGATATGATTGTACACAAGATATAGATTCCTGGTACGTACACACACCACGGTTTCATATATATATATAGGGCTTAGATATTTTATTAGGTGCCCAAAAGATATTTTCTTTTTTAATATATAGGCCTACAATATTTTAGTAGGTGCCCAAAGGATACTTTTTAACTTTATATATATATATATATATATATATATATATATATATATATATATATATATATATATATATATATATATATATATATATATATATATATAATACAAATGCAATGTCCTGGAGTCTTTTCAACTACATATCACCAGTGTGCTGACCGCTTTTCACACACTTCTCAATTCCAGACAATTTCCCCCTCCCCGAGTCAAGTGAAATGGCCAATTTCAAACGGCTCTAAATGTAAATGCTTTCAACGCAATAGGAGTGTTGTCTGGACGTGGCAAAACGTTCCTCTGGAGGTCCACCTGTTTTTGCCTCAATCTACGCTGAGCAAGTATGTTAACAGCTATAACAATCACCACCGTAACACTGATTCATGTCAGCGACATGTAGAAAGGAAAATTCCCCCCTGCATAAGTCGGTGACGGGTGGTCCATCTCGGCTAGTTGTGTCAACCGATTAGCCACCTTTGCGTAGTATGGGAGAGGTAAGGATGGGATTGTAGTGGTCCACGTGAAATTCGCGAAGTAGGTCCGTTCCCTGATGATAGTGTTAACCCCTTGGACCGTGTAGTTCGTGGACGTCCCGATGCAACCGTCAGCTGCAACGAAGACCTAGGAGTGGGTAGTTGATCTGTCCAGCATTAATACCTTGAAGCTGGCCTTGTCGTTTTGCATCCACGAGCCGTTGTTCAATCTGTAATTGAACTTATTATCGTCAAAAGGATAAAGTTTTTTTCAGACAATCTTCGTGTGTGTGGGAGAGAGAACCGTTTAGCACTATACCTAACTCGCATGAATCCATTGACATATGATGGAATTCAAAGGAGTCAGCTGTACATACTTTATTGTTCATGGCTTCTGAACAGTGAGTTAATTTATCCAAGTCTCTAATGACCGTATATGTTTCCTTATCAGGGGAAATCAATATGTGTCCTGTCAAACTGGATATTACTGGACTTGAGTTAGTCGTTATGAAAGTTGGGAATGATGCTACTCTGTATGCTTGCCAGGCATCAGAAGAATCAAAGGGAATTGTAATCATGATCCTGTAATTTTCAATGCTTACTGATATTAAACTATAATAAAGTTTTATCTTATGAGCATCTAACGAGGGAACATAACCCAATTTCTCCCATCCATTCTTCAAAGTTAACGTTAGGTCTTTAATAGGCAAAAGATGTGGTGATAAAACACCCTTTGTTGCTAATGTAAAAGCTTCCACATAGTCTTTTTATTTCTCAATAAAATGTGAAATTTTAGTACGGATATAACCTTTTTTTTAATTATAATACGTAAATGTTGCCAACAAGTTTTGTACTTCCATAGTCTGACCGATATTACTAGAATGTTCATTCACCAAGCTCATTATTTGATTAATTGATGTTAATTGATTCCGCAGGTCTGATAAAACTAGTTCGTTTTCATGTTCTAAAAACTTAATTCTCTTATTCTGATCACTTATTTTAAGACAATTTGAAATTCTTGAGACTAAACTTGCAACAAATCCAAAGATGTTTAGTGCAGCAAAAATAAACGGGTTACGTCTTTCAAGGTTATTGTCGCACAGTCCACATCAGTAGATCGCGAGCCAGAGCTTCTGCCTTGTCGGTTTTATTTTGCAAGTCGTATGATAACATTTCTGCAACGCCTAATGTTGGTGCAAGCGAACTCTCTGTATTAAAAGGAAAATGACATTGGTGCATTTCGTTTAACGAAACACCGAACCTCTACAGGTTGCTCTTTAGGTTAATGACGTCATCCTCTGGGAGGAAAATCGCTTGCATATCTACTTCGATAACTATATTGCTTGCGGAAATGAAAACGTCTTCTGTTCTCTCTACAGGTTCTGGGACATTTGCGTACTGGACGTGTGGGTCCCGAACAGTTGTGTCCCGGACAATTGTGTCCTAGGACAGTTGCGTCCCCAGACATATGCGTCCCGGATATTTGCGTACCTGTATGTGTGTTTTACTTTTTCTATAAAGCTTTTCATTTTTACCTTCACTCTATACTTTTACACAGTAATTTCATTTATACCTTTATCCACCCTGAATATGCATATGATTTAATGGCATCAAATAATTTAGATTCTTCATACTTTGACAATAATTAAACCTTTAACCATACTTGACACGAAAGGACATATATATAGATATCAATATTTCAGTTACACGCATTATTACCTTTAAAAACCTTATCGAAATTAATGACCTTATACAATATATTTCACAAGCAAAATTAAAAAAAAAGCTTAGTAGTTCACCACTATATAAACAAAGTTTATGAAAGAGCTAAGTAAGTCCAATATATTACACACAAAAAAAGAAAAAGAAAAAAAAGCCTAGTAGCTCACCACTATGTAAACGAATTATATAAAAAAACTGAGGTTGAACTGCCGTGCATAATTAGTCTCTTCTGCTTCTAGAGAAATCAGGAATTGTTTTCAAAAGGTCTACGTGAATACAAAAGTAAAATGATAGTCAACTTCTGTATATTACTAGCTTTATGCCATATATCTTATTTACAGTAATTAGTAGTTCTGTAATCGAGCGATAACATACATACATATATACTTACATACATATATACATGCATACAGACATCCAGTTAGACAGAGAGTCACTTCCGTATGTTTTAACAAATATAATTGGTCACTAAAAAACAAGCACTGGTACGCATATTGCCGGGACGAAAAAGTCCGGGGACGCAATTGTCCGGGGATGCAATTAGCCGGGACAAAACTGTCCGGGACGCAAATGTCCAGTACGCAATTGTCATACCACCCTCTCTACAATAGTGCCATATTTAAAATCTATAGTTTTAGGGCTCTTCCCACATGAAAAAAATGTCTGAACGAACAATATCACTCCTAACAATAAAAGCTTCATTTTGGAAACCTGCAATGAGTAAAAATATATGTAATTACTCCTGTTTTAAGAAAAAAAATTTTTACATACAAATATTATATAAGTTTCATAGATACAAAAATTTCCCTCATCTCCTTCTCCCTTCTTTTAATTTCTTAGGTGAGCCAATGGTACGATTCTCTCATCAGTGGGTTGGGATACGTTTTGAACTCTAAATCTATTGGCCGTTAATGTTTCTAAAATGTTAAACGGGCCTTCAAACTTAGGTGTCAGTTTGTAATTGAGTCCTTTGCGTACATATACTTGTATGTATACCTTATCACCCACGGTATGTGTTTTAGTTGGCTTCGCTTTTTTATCATGATTCCTTTTCATTATGATTTGTGATTCTTCTAGATTCTTTCGAAGGATATAACGACTTATGCTTGCATTCATAACATCCTTTAGAGGATTTTATAAATTGGTTGTAGGCGTTAATACATGGAAAGACGTTCTTGCTGGGATACTGTACAGTGCCTCGTGCAGCGACATTTTAATAGATACATGATATGAGTGATTCAGAGTGCTTATTACCCCACAGGTATGGCAATATCCCAGTTGGGGTCTGATCCCCCTAGTGTAACTCTTAATATGTTTAAAATCTTCCTATTCGCTGTTTCCACTAGCCCATTCGACTCTGGGTGATAGATCATGGTATTGATTTTCTTTATGCCAAGGAATTCACACAACCAGTTAAGGAAATGATTATTGAATTCTCCACCCGAGTCAGAGATTATCATGTGTGGAATTCCATGTTTACAAATGTACCACTCGTAAAACTTCCTAGCGCATTCGATCGTGGTTTTAGTTTTAAGCGCTATCAGTTCTGTATATCGAGTCAAAGCATCTATAATTACTAAGAGGTGCTTATTTCCTATGTCTGACTCGTAAAACCCTGTTAATAGATCTAAGTGTACTCTTTCAAAGGGTTGATTGGGCTCGGGATAAGCCCCTAGGCTGACAAGTGTCTTCGTGTGCCCTTTGTTTTCCTGACAAGTGCGACAATGAGTTATGTGCTTTTTTATTTCTGTAAGCATCGTATGCCGATAAAATAATTATTTGGTTTTCTGTGACATTACGGAAAACCCCGGGTGGCCATGCAATGGATTTGCATGCAACCAATTTAGGACAGTGGGTATAAGTGGGATTGGTACCACTACCTGGTTGTTAGTCACTTGTGGTGTATTGCCGGTTTTCCTTATCACAGATCTACACAGAATATTATCTTTGATTATATAATTCTGCTGCGTATACTTTATATATTCCTTTTCCTTAGTATTTCCGTTCAAAGCATTTATGATTTTTTCTAATTGCTGATCTTTTCTTTGTTCAGTCTGTATTAGTTCAGCGCTCCAGCCCAGATCTTCCTGTTCAGATACAGTTTTAACTATAGGCATGGATATTGATATATCTATTAATTCAGCTAATGGCTCCGTACGAGATGACGCGTGACAATGCGTCAGCAATGATATTTGCTTTCCCAGGTAAATACCCGATCCTCGCGCCAAAGTCTTGTATGATCATATGCCACCGAGTTCGTTTGGGGCTGTGACTAAAACCTTTGAAGAAGTCAGTTAGGGGCTTATGATCAGTAAGAACCTTGACGGGATAACCGTATATTATGAACTTAAAATACACTAGTGAATTAACAATAGCTAGCCCTTCCTTGTCTATTACTGCATATTTACTTTCGAAAGGTCTCAGTTTACGTGAATAAAAAGCTATCGGGAAAAACTGTTTGTCATATTGCTGAAGCAATACCCCACCTACTCCTAGGTCTAAGGCGTCTGTTGCAATGAAGAATGCCTCACTGAAGTCAGGAAATTTTAGGATAGGAGAACTACACAGTTCATCTTTCAAGGTATCAAACGCCTGTTGATGCTGCTCAGACCATATGATATCTACGCCCTTCTTCGTAAGATCGGTTAGGGGAGCGGCTATTATTGAATAATTCCGTATAAAACGCCTGTAATACCCACAACCCCAGAAATTACTGTATTCCCTTGACATTAGTAGGTATCGGGAAGTTACGGATAGCCGACACCTTATCGTGGAGTACTTTAAGACCTTGACTAGACACCGTAAATCCTAAATAGACTAATTCTGTTTTGAAGAATTCACATTTACTAATCTTTACCCTTAAATTATGCTGTCTTAGTCTCTGTAGCACTAGCTCCAGTTTACGTAGTTGTTCTTCTAAGGTATTAGAAAAGATTACAAGGTCATCCATATAGGCATGCAATATGTCCCCTAACAAGTCTCCAAACACTATGTTGATCATTCTAGTAAATGTTATGGGAGCAAACGTAAACCAAAAGGCATACGCAAAAATTCATAATGTCTCCTGGCTGTTCTGAAGGCAGTGTATGGGATACTATGTTCTTCTAAAGGTATCTGGTGGAAGCCTTTAAGTAAGTCCAAACTGGTAAAATATTTGTTCTGACCTAGCAAATATAAAATATCGTCAGTACATGGCAATGGGATTCGATCAGGGATCGTTTCCTCATTTAAGCGATGGAAGTCTACGCAGATACGCCATGTTCGATCTTTTTTCGGTACAACTATTAACGGAAAATTATAAGAGCTGTTCGATTTCCTAATGACTCCTTCTTCTAGCATTTTACTTACTTCATCATTTATCCCATTCTGGAATTTCATAGGGAGTCTGTACAAGGGTACATAGATAACTTTTTGCTTGTCTTTTAACCTTATTTGGTGTTCTATGACATCCGTTTTACCTAAGGATCCATCCGTAGTGGAGAAAACATCATGATATTAAGTTAAAAGATAAAAAAAATTTCTGCTGAATTTCCTCTTCTTGAATGTCCTTATTGATTTTATTTCTTATAGATTGCAAAAGGGATTCATCCGTAACTGATTGAGTGTGATTGATCTCAGCGACGGTAAGAATGCGATATTCATAAACTTCCACATCCAAGATATGTTGATTTTTTTGAATTACTAAAGTGGTATTCAAATGATTACAGACTTCAATATTACATTGTTGTTGTGAGCCGACTGTATAAATGGCTTGTGTGACGGACAATCCGTTAGTTTTCAGAGTGTCGGAAAGGATTAATATTTCAGATCCTGGCAAAGTTTACTTTACTCGCACTAATATATTCGAAGTTACGTTCGGCTCGATAGATTGCGTGCAAGCTGATATTACGGGTGAACGAGAATTCTGTTGCGTCGCATATATTATTTCTTGATTCATGAGACAAGTGATTGGTTCCTCAACGTACATTACTGTTTTATTTGTCGTCTCCTTTTTATCCAAAACTGATTTTAAGGTATTAGAAGACTTATAGAATTTTCCTTTGACATACACGTCGTGTTTGGCAGGGGCTAAGGTAATGTTTTGAGTGCCTATAGACGAGTATCCTATAATTACAGCTGGATACATATCAATGTTTTGTACAACGATAAAGGTATTATCAAACGTGCGCTTACCGACCATGTACTGAACATGAGTTATGCCTATTACATTTAATTCATTATTTGCTATACCCGAGAGCCTTACTCTGGACTTCTCTATAGGGAATTTCGAAAACAACTAGTGGTGAATCCTCAAATCCATGATATTATGTGGACTACCAGAATCAAAAAATAATGTGAAGGATCGGTGTTCTAAAGTTACAGCATATTATGTTGGCCATAACTAATTTTGGCTTATTATTGTGTGAATTTGTTGCAAATCTACGGGAACCTGCACTGATTTATTGGATTCGGCTGTGTATTTCATAGGAAAATCTATTGCCTCGCAATGATATGGTAAATTATTAAATGGATTATTTAATACAAAAGATGTTGATATGAATGACCCAACATCATTCTCTCCTTCAATTGAAATAACTACGTGGTATTTGCTTTGCTTTGCACATTCGGAAAATTCATCTGACCTCGCGAGTTCTGCCTAGACAGCCCAGGAACAGAGTTACTTGAAGCACTGTTTGTTTGTTTTTTATTTTAAACAGGATTGCCGTTTGCCTGTTTCTTCTTATTAAACTGAGGATTCTTCTTTTTATTTCCATAGGGAACTGTTTGCGTGTTTCTAGGATTCTGCTGTTGATTACGCGAGAAGCATCGATTATATGAATGGGTTGAACTGTTATGAATCGAACAAAATCCCGTCCAACAGTCTGCAAGCATGTGACCTTGACGTTTGCAATTGTAACAAGTCATCCCTGCAGCTTGATTATTATTAACTACGTTTACTTGTTGTGGCTTAGTCTCATTTTTTGCAAAAACTTGAGTAAGCAAGGGATCAAGGTCAGTACACTTAGACGTGTTTTCTTTTATTTGTTTATACACATCTAGTTCCGTACTTTTGAGCGTTAGCTTTTTATCAAAACACAGCACTAAAGCTTCAGGCAACATAATTGTCATGCAAGTTTGATACATTAGCCGTAAGAAATCTTTCACGGCGATGTTATCTCCTGTAACCCATGTGGAATTACGTAAATTATCTTGATATTCATTCAGCTGGTCGGCAATGAGTGCCGCCGGTTCTATAACATTAAGCTGAGTCATAGAGGCTTGGTTAAGTATGTTTCTTAATGCCAAAACTACGTCTGAAGCTTCTTCACCGCCATATATTGCACGTAGCCTAACTTTGAAATTGCCCCATGTAACTGCCTCTTGGAAAGATACTCCTCTAAGATACGCACTTGCATCTCCTTTAGCAAAGTCTATGAAACTTTTAGCATCTTGTAATTGTACAGATGGGTCTGTGATGCCTTTTGCGTTTAAATGAGCATCTACTGACGAGATCCATGACTCGACATTCTGAGGCAGGAACCCATTGACCCGACCTTGAAAAGGAACAATAGCTGATCTTGCACTTACTAAAGTAACCACGGGAGTGGGGTTACTGGGTCCGGGATTGGGGTTACTGGGTCCAGAATTCACAGGTGGCGTCATGTTAACTAACTTTTTTCCTATCACTACGATTCCTTGCGATCCTATCAAAATATCTGTATGAATACACACGTCCACTGCGTAAACGCATATGCACTATACAATAAAAATGTGTTGCAGATTATACTAAAGTCCCCCAAAAGGATGATATTGAGACAGTTAATGTGATAAAGATATTTCTTGGGAACTTCTGAAAGAAAACGGAATTAGCACAAAGAGAAAAAAAATTCAGCAGACGAGAATTCATAGTTGAATATAGATTCCTTTAATGAAGGAAGATTAAGATTACATATAACTCACCCCAGCAATAATGGACGATCGACTCGTGACATAAAACACTTCACTGAAAAAACCTGAATGAATAAAGGATGTACTTAGCTCAGTATATATGCGTGAAGATTGTTTTGATCTGATGACGTTACGTCCTCTCTCTCTCTCTCTCTCTCTCTCTCTCTCTCTCTCTCTCTCTCTCTCTCTCTCTCTCTCTCTCTCTCGTTTTCAGGAAGAGTGTAGCTGACGTGATGACCTTCGACTTGGCTTCTTGTCGTGGGTCGTTTATTCGATGACTGTTTAACTAAATGTTGATATAGATACTAGAATTCGTCTCGATGAAGGACATTTTTTCATATTCTTAGGATGTTTACTGATGCTTGTTGATTGAAGATCATGTTTCCTAAGTTTATATCTGATTTATAGCTGATATTCAATGATTCTATTACTTCGGTAGAAGTAGATACTTCGTTGTAATTGTAGATTTATTACTGTCGTAAAACTGCTGCCACCAATTGTTAGTGCACGAATGTTGTACGTACACATTGTGGTTCCATCCTCATGTCTCTTCAAATGTGATATAGAAATATTACACTTGTAGGTTTCTTCTTAGAATAAGTCCAAAGTTTTAGGTTAACTTTAAACAATTTATTGATAGCTCCATCACTGGAGTATGGATGGTTTGGTCGGACGACCATTCAGTATGAAAAGATGAATAGAACTGATTTATAAGAGAGTCGCGTCGATAGCGTAACACTAGCTATCTCAGCGTTTTATTTAATAATCCAACAAAATGATCACGTAGCCTTATGGCCGGAAGTCAGGTAATTCCGGTAGGGCTCAATAGGTCAACTGTTTCACACGGGAGGCGTTGTGACATGTTTACAAGACACACATAAATGTTTATTCATGCAATGCCTTCCGGCTACTGTAATCATTGCTTAGCATGGTCTAGTTTCACATCCTATTATGGCACTGTTGTTACACTCCTAATTCGCCAATGACCCCTTGGGTCATGGGTTTATTTACTGATATGGGATTTAACTGTATATAAAAATGTAATACATTACATATATAAATATATATATATATATATATATATATATATACATGTATATATATATATATATATATATATATATATATATTTAAACATTATTATGTAATTGATACTATAGCTAAAACATAATCGTAACTCATTATCCTTAGTAGAATAAATGTAACTATCATGAGCGAGGGTTTTTTTTTTTGGGGGGGGGACGGGGAACTGATGAGTAATTTTTGTCATGAGAGAGAGAGAGAGAGAGAGAGAGAGAGAGAGAGAGAGAGAGAGAGAGAGAGAGAGAGAGATAATGGGGAACATGATTTAGTTATGGTAGAGTCTTAATTGTGTGCATCCTCTATTTTACGGTTGGGATCCAGATCTTTTACCTTGTAAAAACAGAGAAGATTTGAAAATTAGAATTTTAGAGTATTAGAAAATACATCTAGTTAAAGGAATGGTTATTTCCCTTTTTAGACAAGATAAACCAAAGGGATTATCTACAAGATATGTTAATGCTTGGGAATAGTATCATTTGGATTTATTATATTTCAATTTACATTTAGGATTATTTGTAATGGAAATGATGTTCATGATAGCAATATATCTGCTATTTTTTACATAAAGAAATTTTTATTTTATAGGAAACGTGAATAATTTACTTTTTATTGTTCATCATTACATTTAGTTATTAATAATATAATAATAATGATAATAATAACATAAAAATATCTTTAGGTAAGAAATGTCAGATACATTTACATGATAATCCTAAATGCAAGTTTTTTATGTTATTTATAAGAAACGTGAATAATACACTTTCTATTTTTTTTTCCAACATTGCATCTAGTTACTAATAATATAATAATAATGATAATCACATATATATATATATATATATATATATGCATATATATATATATATATATATATATATATATATATATATATATATATATATATATATATATATATATATAGATATGTATATTCTTACTGAACTGGTTTAGCATAGAGTATATAATTTATTTATGTGTTTCATATGTGTATTTAAGAGGTAAATAGCAAGTTCATAAGGTGACTTCCTCTCTTGTAGGTTTAAGTAATTGTATGTAAATTGCGTAAGACTTTCTTCGTTCATTTCATTATATTTTTCCTTCAAGTCTGTATATGTAAATTTATGTTATTTTCAAGAGTTAACTTTTTATTTCACATATTTTGTTACGAAGTCTTATGCAATCTCGACGAAGGGTACTGAACGAACACTATGAGGTAGAAGTATGAACGAGGGCTTATGTAATTTTTTATGTTTTCATGAGGTATTGCATCATGTTTGTGAGAAATTACAGCATTCTTATATTTGCCACCTGATTTGGAAGGTTCTCGAAAACCTCAGAGTTAGTGTTATCTTTTTGTTAATGTTTGAGAACCGGGGTGGGCGGAGCTGCTGAGCCTCTGCCTTGCAAGCGAGGTTAGATTCTACTGTTTGATACGTGATAGTTGGTTACTGTGGCATTGCTAAAGCCAGCCCCCAAGCTTCCAGACTTCTGAAATAGAAGAATCTAGAATAACTAAGTCAATATATATGCACCTACAGGGATGCATAACAGCAGACAGAGAATTCCAGCCATAAGTCATAAGCCATCGGCCCTCTCTCTCTCTCACACGCCTCTAGTGCAAGATTGGTGTATTTTCTCAAAGTGTTCAGTGATTGCGAAATATCGAAGTTTTGTTGTGACGGGTTTTTGTAAACATAGAGAGTATTTCATAAAGAATCATATTGGAGATGTTGTAATTGGCCCTGTACAAATAGGATAACGTTAAGTGTATTTGAATTGTTATCTGATTAAAACTTCTTATGACCCAAAAACTCGTAATTTTATCATTTACTTTATGTAATTTATTGAAGAGTTTGATCCTTAGAGTGTGAAAGGTTGACTATTTTCATTAATTAGCAGGATTAAATATTTGAGTAAAATTTAATTTCCAGTGAAACCATTGATTATATAATTTTCATAAGTATCATTTTCTTGTCTTAGTCGAAAGTTTTATTCAGATTTAATAATTTGAGTCAAGTGATTGTATAATTTGCAAAAGTATTAATTTCCTGTTTTATTCTAAAATTTGTTCAGATTTAATATTTCGAGTGATTTATTGTTTTATATAACTTCTTTCAAAGTGTTGTAATTTTTTATTGAATATATTTATATTTGTAAAGTTTGTATTATTTCGATCACCAGTGTTTCTCATAGGACTCTCTCGTATACCTGTTAAAGAATCGCAGTAAGAGGTTGTTTTGAATAATTCCTAATAATGATTACCCAGTTTTGTATTGAGTGTACTTAAGATATATATATATATATATATATATATATATATATATATATATATATATATATATATATATATATATATATATATATATAAGACATAAATTTTGCACATTTAGACGTGTTTTTCATATTTAAATAAGCCATATATTTTTGATACATTAATGTCTGGATTCTTTTAACGACCTCGGGATCAGAGCCCCTGGTTAAATCACACAAAGACAACAGATTCTGATCGGCCGGGAGTCGAACCCTGGTTGGTCAGAAGCTGTTGTCTTTTTGTGATTTTGGCTGGGGCTCTGATCCCGAGATCGTTAAAAGTATCCAGACATAAATGTATCAAAAATATATAGCTTATTTGAATAAGAAAACATGTGTAAGTGTGCAAGATTTACAATTCATACACGGAATCTAAGCGTCTCCCATAAAGCAACATTGCTTTCATTAATTCTCAGACAATAGAGGAAGACAATCAGCAGCGAAACGATCTAGTTAGCTCCACCGATGTCCGTTCGTGTATACATCATATATATAAACGGCCCATTCAGAACACATAGGCTTAGCGGTTTCATGTAATTAATTCCCTGGTAGCTCGAAATTGATTACGTTTCCGACGTTCCGCCTAATGACATGTGTTCGGGAAAGTGGAATGCCTCTTTGCCTAATTCAGGCGATCAATTGGGGGAAAATGTCGTTCCGGCCAATAAGCAATATTCTATATTAAGCGTTAAGCTATGACAAAGGCACTATAATTGCAATAACATGTTATTGCCATTCGCAGTTCACTTCTTTTCTTACAGTTCTGTAGGGCACTATTGATTCTGGCATACGCTTTGGTTCAGTGGTTTCTGAGAAACATCATTTTAATCTAAGGATTGGTAGTGGTAAATTGTGTAATTATTGTTATTATCATTCTTAATATTGTTATTTTTTATTGTTATTATTATCATTATTATTATTATTATTATTATTATTATTATTATTATTATTATTATTATTGATATTGAGGTGGTTTGGCCATCTTGAAAGAATGGAAAATGGCTGTCTGCTAAAGAAGGTGATGAATGCAAGAGTTGATGGGAGAAGTACAATAAGAAGGCCAAGGTTTTGGGGGATGGATGGAGTGAAGAAAGCTCTGGGTGATAGGAGGATAGACGTAAGAGAGGCAAGAGAGCATGCTAGAAATAGGAATGTATGGCGAGCGATTGTGATGCAGTTCTGGTAAGCCCTGCTACTTCCTCCGGTCGCCTTGGATGACCGCGGAGGTAGGAGCAGTAGGGGATTCAGCGTTATGAAGCTTCATTTGTGGTGGATAACGGGGGAGGGTGTGCTGTGGCACCCTAGCAGTACCAGCCGAACTGGGTTAAGTCCCTTGTCAGGGCGGGAGGAACGTAGAGAGGAAAAGTCCTCTTTTTTTTTTTTTTTTTTTATTTGTTGTATGTCGGCTACCCCCAAAAATTGGGGGAAGTGCTTTGGTATATGTATATGTATTATTATTATTATTATTATTATTATCATTATTATTATTAATAATAATAATAATAGCAAAGGTACAGTTAGAATCAAAAGAACGCCGACATTCAAGGGAAATCTTTCGTCAGATGTCTCTAGTGCTCCCATGACAAAACAGACAACGAGTTGCTCTTCTTACTACTGCTACGAAATGGGCGGAGCCTCCAACCTTAGCGAATCAAAGAGAGTAAAGGGGTGTTTTTGTTAGTGAAAGCATTGAAATGTTAAAAATCGAGTTCCCATTTATCTTACTCACTTATCATTTGACGTCTCAAATATTCACTACAAATACTGAATATACAAATACAAATACACTAATATATATATATATATATATATATATATATATATATATATATATATATATATATATATACATATATATATATATATATATATATATATATATATATATATATATATGTATATATATATATATATATATATATATATATATATATATATATATATATATATATATATATATATATACTGTATATATATATATATATATATATATATATATGTATATATATATATATATATATATATATATATATATATATACATACATATATGTATATATATACATGTATATATATATATATATATATATATATATATATATATATATATATATATATATATATACATACATATATGTATATATATATACATGTGTGTATATATATATATATATATATATATATATATATATATATACATTCTTATATATATATATATATATATATATATATATATATATATATATATATATATAGACACATTCATGTATACACACACACGCACACACATATATATATATATACATATATATTATGACGGAACGTCCTAATTATTAAAAAAAACTGTAAAAATTATTAGTGTAAATATGATATTATCGGATGTTTATGTTCAACGCCATCTATTATCAGTTATGTTAACTATTCTACATTATCCTTGGTTTCTTTTCCTTAACTTAGTCATACAGATATTTGCATTCCTTAGCCTTCTTTGCACTTGTAATTTGTGTGTTTCTTTAGAGAACTATTCAGTGCAGTGTTGAAAACATCTCCTTCTTTTGTTTATTATAATTGTTTTTGTGTTTTGTGATATTGCGTGTGAAAGTAATTATATTGGAATTTAAGTTTATTTATTTAAGTATTAAATTACGGATTGTCTTTAGTGTTTAATTAAGTTCCTGCTGGATTGGAGAGGTAATTAAAAGAGGTAATTAAAAGTGGTTAAAACAACAAGTGAAGCAGACAAAAAGAATAATACTTTTGTTGGTGGTGATATTTTAAATTTATGAGGGATAACTTGAGTGATAACAGACCAGTAACATCCTCAAACCTAGCCACCAGGTAAGGTTCACTCAAGTCCGTCATAAGTGGGGGCCTGTCCTGGATTGATCTAGTCTTTTTGTTTGTGACTATTAAAGTATAAAGAAACTCAAGAGCATTGTTTATTTAAGTGATTTTTATTTTTATTGATTGTTTTGTTATTTTCTTGCCAATCCAATCCAGCATTTCATATCACACGTACGCTGAATGGTTCTCTCACTCAAAATCGGTGTCTGTAAAATAAAGGATATACTAGTAATCAAATATTAATTGGTTGGGTTCTGTGCTATGCTTAGCCTTCTTCTCCCTCCTTATTTTACGAGCCAAAATCAAGGTTCTCTTCTGCCATAAACTACTTCTTACATGCATATTGTGCTAATCTAGATATCATGTTTGTGTGCTATCGTGAGACCTTCGCTCACTAATTGATCTCGGCCTTTATGTTGGCCATCCAATTTCAGTTAATCCATTTTCAGACTGTGTATTCTATTTGCGGTCTCTTTAAAATTGTCTTGAGAAATTGTTGTAAACTTCATTATTTTTGACTGACATTTAGCTTATTTTTGGTGTCAAATGTGTGAATATTTAAATTAATGGCATAACCTAGTGTGAATACAAAGCATTGATATAATCTCTCTATTAACATTACTTTTGGTAATCCTTCAGAATGTCGTTTAATTTGGAGAAGTTTATGAACGATATAAAAGGAGAAATTTTGACTTTACGTTATGCCAAGAAACAGGAATTATTGTCTGTAGCCCAGAGATGTGATCTTGAGGTCGATCCAAAATATGTGAAAGTTGTCATTATTGATAAAATCCTGCAATTCTTCATAGATGAGGGAATCTTTAAGGATGATGATGAGGACATCGATGAGTTGCGCTCCCTTACTGGAGCATATGCCACCCCTGGAATAGATCCGAAAATAGAACAGTTGCGTCTTCAATTACAATTGCAAAAAGAACAGAAAATGGCTGCACTAGAACTTCAAAAGCAACAGCAACTATTGGCATTAGAGTATGAACACAAGTGTAAATTGGCTGAACTAGAGATACAAAAAGAACAGAAGTCGGCAAATATACAGATTAAGCTGAAAACTGATTGAGAGATACCCAGTAAGTTCGACATACTCAAAGCTAAAAAGCTGCTTCCTGATTTTGATGAAAAGGACCCAGAGGTATTCTTTACAACGTTCGAAGACACTGCTAAAACCTTGAAGTGGCCTCAGGAGCAATGGGTAATGGTTGTCAGAAATCAGTTCAAAGGTAAGGCAGCATATGTAATCTCTCAGATGGTTGAAGTAAAGGAGTATGTGATTAAAAAGGCAGTTTTAGATGCTTATGCCATCACAGCTGAAGGTTATCGGCAACAGTTCCGGCACTTTTACAAAATGCCTTCACAAACTTTTGTTGAATTTTGCAATGACAAAGTTAGGCAATTTACAAAATGGTTGCAAAAGACAGGTGTTTCAGATTTTGAATCCTTAAAAAATCTTATTCTAATGGAAGAGTTTATTAGGAAATTGCCAGGTAACATTGCTACTTTCATTCTGGAAAAGGGAGAAACCAACTTGTTGAAAGCAGCCAGTTTAGCTGATGATTACTACTTGATTCATAAAACATTTAAACCATTTAATAAGTCTACTTTTTCTCAATCATCCACAGCATATTGTTCCTACTGTAAGCAGGAAGGGCATCACATAGAGAACTGTCCTAATCCTTCGTGCAAGAAGTCTGATGTTGGAAAGAATTCTCCGAACCCTAATAGGAAGGATAATAAAACTTTTCATGTTGCTGCTCAAGAACTTGATGGGGACGTCTTCAAACCTTTTACTTGTAAAGGCACCGTGAATGGTATTCCAGTTACTTGCTTAAGAGATACAGGATCCTCCCAAAGTGTGGTAGCTCTGCCTTCACAGGACTTCAAACTGAGACATGAGTGTGTTACTGTTTCGGACCTCAGTACCACCAAATCCATGCCTTTGGCAGAGGTGAATTTACGGTGTCCTTACTATCAAGGTAATGTTTTAATTGCAGTTTCACGAGATCCTTTGCCTTGTTCATCTATCCAGCTTTTAATTGGTATGATCTTGCAGGGGCCATTGTTAATCCAGTAGTATCTGATCCTGATATTCTTATAGAAAATGAATCAAATAAATTAAATAATGCTGTTATTCAAATGACATCAATTAAACCAATTGTTATAGATAGTGGAAATAGAGTAGAGAAGACATTAGACCTTATAAATATGACCAAATCAAATTTCAAGGACTTGCAAAATAAAGATCCTGTTCTTAAGGATCTTTGGAAGAAAGTTGCAGAGCCAGATGATCATCCCAAAACTCCTTACTTTTATCTTGATAATGATTTGCTTTTTCGACATTTTAGGTCCTCCAAAGAACCAGCAACCACAACATGGTTTGACTGTCATAAACTGGTTCTACCACTCTCTCTAGTTCCAGCTCTTCTTGAATTAGCCCACTCTCATGTGAACCACTTTGGGGTCAACAAGACTTACTCTACCTTAGCTGAAGACTTCTTCTGGCCAGGGATGAAGAAGGACATTCAACAATTTATTAAAGCATGTCATCATTGCCAGACTACTGGCAAACCCAATGAGAGACTTCCACCAGCTCCTCTTCAGCCCATATCCGTACCAAAGTTTCCCTTTGAGAGGATTATCATAGACTGTGTTGGCCCAATGCCTAGGACTAAGCAAGGTAATGAGTATTTACTTACTGTTCTTTGCCCAACAACGAGATATCCCATAGCAGTGCCAATAAATATAAATGCAAAAACTATAATTGGTCAACTTGTCAAAATTTTCACAACCTATGGATTTCCAAAGACATTGCAATGTGATAGAGGCACAAACTTCACTAGTAAGCTTTTTCAACAAGCTATGAGAGAATTCAATATTCATAACATATATGCTTCTGCTTATCATCCCCAAAGTAACGGTGCTCTGGATAGAGTTCACCAAACTATTAAAAACCTTCTTCGGAAGTACATGCAGGAAACTTCGGAACAGTGGGATAGAGATATTGATCTTCTGATGTATATTATAAGAAGTGTACCACTGGAGTGTCCCCTTTCGAATTAATGTTCGGAAGAAAGCCCCGAACCACTCTCAGTATGGTGAAGGAAAATCTAATTCATAACAAGGAAGAAGAGATTACCAACATTTTGTCATATCTACAGGAGCTAAAGGATAAAATTATATCACTTCATGTATTTGCTAATACCAATCTTTTGCATTCCCAGGAGAAGATGTCCCGCTTGTATGATAAAAAGGCAAAGCTGCGTGTATTTCAGCCAGGAGATGAGGTGCTTGTATATCATCCCATACCCGGTTCCCCCTTACGTGAAAAATTTATGGGACCTTACAAAGTGCTTCAAAGAATTTCTAAGGTAAACTATGTTCTCTCTACTCCTGATCGTAGACGATCAAAGCAACTAGTGCATGTGAATTTGTTGAAGGCATATCAAGCACCTATTCAAATGGTAAGTCATCTCTCAATTTCTCCTGAAGAGAAAATACTACCACTGGAGGAATCTTCCTCAGAGTTGCTCGTGGTTCTCCCTGACGATGATCAACTGGAAAGACAACACCAACAGTCAAATTCTAAAATCCTTGCCCAGTTATTTTACAGGAATACCATCTTCTCAGAGAAAATTACTATCACAATTGCTCTCCAGGTTTCATGAGGTATGTTCTGACAGTTTGCAGAGAAGTCAAACCATTCAACATGATATCGTCATAGAGTCAGGTGTTACTCCCATACGCCAGACGTACTACCGTATGGTAGGCAAGAAGTTGGACTCGTTGAAACAAGAGGTACAGTATTTACTAGATAATGACCTTGCAGAACCAAGCACTTCACCATGGGCTTCACCATGTCTCCTAGTACCTAAACCTAATAATAAACTAAGACCCTGTACTGATTATCGTAAGTTAAATAAGGTAACTGTAAAAGATTCATTCCCATTACCTAGAATCAATGATATCCTTGATAGCATTGGTAATAAGAAAATTCTTACACGGATAGACTTAATGAAAGGCTATTACCAAGTACCTCTAACTCAATCAGCTAAAGAAATCTCATCATTTATAACTCCATTTGGGTTATTCTCTTATAAGGTCATGCCATTTGGTTTAACTAATGCTCCTGCCACCTTTCAAAGGATGATGTCAGAGGTAATAAGAAATATGAAAGACACTTACGTATATCTGGATGACGTGGTGGTAGCTAGTGACGACTGGGACGAACACCTGCAGACCCTCGAAGAACTCTTCCATCGCTTCAGATCTTCAAGGTTAACGGTTAATTTGGCCAAGAGTGCTTTTGGGAGAGCTAAGGTAACTTATCTGTGGCATACAATCTGAGGTGGAAGTATAATGCCCAAAGACGTCAACATTGCAAGTATACTTGATTATCCAATTCCAACAAACAAAGAGTTAAAATCATTTCTAGGAGTGACTTCATACTATTCTCGCTTTATTAAGAATTACTCTGAAATCACTGCGTCTCTATATAATTTAACATCTCCAAAGATCTCTTTTTTATTGGGAAGAAAAGCATCAACAGCTCTTTAATGATTTGAAAAGAGTATTTATATCTAAACCCATTCTTAAAGCCCCAAATTTCAATCAAGATTTTTTACTCCAGGTAGATGCAAGCAATTCGGGATATGGTGCAGTACTTCTACAGATGTCATCAGCTTGCCAGTCTGGAGATGAGCCGCCACTGGACTACTTTTTTCCAGTATCTTAAATCTCAGGCTCATTCAAAGGTTCACAAATTAGATGGGCAACCATAGAAAAGGAGCTTTTTGCCATCATAGCTGCTCTTCGTCACTTTGCTCCATATTTAGAATGCAACCACAAGGTCATCGTCTATACAGATCATCGACCTTTAACCTTCCTGGATAGATCACGACTACTGAACGACAAATTGTTACGTTGGTCGTACTATCTCGCAAGATATAATCTTGAGCTCCGTGCGATCCCAGGACATCAAAACAAAATTGCCGACGCATTATCCAGACTTCCTGCTATCTCTCATCCCAGCCATCCTAAGTAGGATGCTCTTTGGGGGGAGGATCTATGACGGAACGTCATAATTATTAAAAAAAACTGTAAAAATTATTAGTGTAAATATGATATTATCGGATGTTTATGTTCAACGCCATCTATTATCAGTTATGTTAACTATTCTACATTATCCTTGGTTTCTTTTCCTTAACTTAGTCATACAGATATTTGCATTCCTTAGCCTTCTTTGCACTTGTAATTTGTGTGTTTCTTTAGAGAACTATTCAGTGCAGTGTTGAAAACATCTTTCTTTTGTTTATTATAATTGTTTTTGTTTTGTGATATTGCGTGTGAAAGTAATTATATTGGAATTTAAGTTTATTTATTTAAGTATTAAATTACGGATTGTCTTTAGTGTTTAATTAAGTTCCTGCTGGATTGGAGAGGTAATTAAGAGGTAATTAAAAGTGGTTAAAACAACAAGTGAAGCAGACAAAAAGAATAATACTTTTGTTGGTGGTGATATTTTAAACTTATGAGGGATAACTTGAGTGATAACAGACCAGTAACATCCCCAAACCTAGCCACCAGGTAAGGTTCACTCAAGTCCGTCATAATATATATATATATATATATATATATATATATATATATATATATATATATATTATATATATATATATATGTGTTTGTGTGTATATATATATATATATATATATTTATATATTTTATATATATATATATATATATATATAAACTGTATATACATATATATATATATATATATATATATATCATGAACCCACAAAATCATGTATAAAATCTTCTAGTGTCGTAGCTAAACAATTCCTTCCGTTGACAGCCACATTAGTTTATTTTGACATTGGTCTTGTTCAAGTTACCGATGAAAGAAAAAAGTAGATTCAATTATGGTTCTACGTTGTAAAATATTAATAAAAAAAAACACCATACATGAGTTATACCCACCTAAAAGAAGTTCAGAGAGAGAGAGAGAGAGAGAGATAGAGAGAGAGAGAGAGAGAGATCAAATGGTTTGATCTTACTCAAGTTGATGAAGTAATCTACTAGCAGATAAACTCCTTTATAGACATTTATGCATATAAATATTTTGTTTGTCATTATTATGCAATGTTTCTAAAAGAAATGATTTTATTATGCTCCCAAAAGCTTATCGTTATTTTTTAGATGGTAGATTGACTGCTAAAAACTACTAGTTTATAGATATTCATAGATTGTAACATTTCGTAATACGTGAGGATACTTTATTGTAAAATATTTCTCAAGTTATTCATATTCAGGTGTATGCGCTGTTTCAGTCTTTAGACCCAAAGCCACTTTCCCTTTATTCATAATTTTTTTTACATTCCCATTCCTTGAGCTTTGTCGTCTCACCGTCTGTTATCTTGGCCTAAAATGGTTAGCATTGCCATTTGAACTAAAATTTTAAACATATAGAGGAAAATCTTCTTTACATTGCTAATTCAATCTTTATAGCAAGTGCTTTATTCACTTGATAATTATCGTGACCAAATGGAAAAATTGGAGATAGTTATTACATGGTATAAATAACGGGATTATTCTCTTAGATTCAAATGCCTATCCAAATAATGGGTGATTTGAGGGGGAATAGCTATAATTAGTGAGTCTTCTTTTGCTTTTGGGCGTTTGGAGTATTTGGTTTCTTAGGGTCCCGTATACCAACATTTGCCCGGCTGCATATTAGTTTGATCATTATATTTTGTACTCCTCTATATACCTTAAATGCTCTGTGGGAAAATCTAACCGGTTGCTTTAAAACTAACTAATATAATTCGTTAACTGGAATAATGATAAAGGAATGGGATATATATTGTATAAAAAATTTGAGTGGCACCACTTATTCATGGAAGCATGCTTCACAATGGAGATTGTAAAAACTAAGATAGAGGAAAATTAAATACAGTACAGATCTCCAAATGCCTTATTCCGGAATCCAGCTAATGAATATCTTTTCTTGGCTTTACACAAATATCAAATAGTCAAGTGAAGGTGTTTCATGCTGCCGCTTGGGAGAGATTTCTTTTATGAAGGCAAAGTGAGAAGCTAAGAACCAAAGTTAACGCTCTAAGACGAGCACCGAAGCAGACGGGCATTCATTTAAAAGATAATGTTTAATAGATAAATGAATATATAATAATAGAAAGGAACACAAATGTTAAATAATGAATCATGGGATAGAGGAAGAAGCTCGGGAAGTAAAATCTAACGAATGAGAGAAAATATTTGGGATCCATGAGTATCGCTCCTCAGCTGTATGATTTAGTGATTAAAAGGACAATCAAACATTTATTTCCGAGATATTTTAAAATTTGGTTTTTCCCTTCCCCCGCTTACGGCACCAGCTGTAGAAATTGTGGTTTAACTATTACCCTGATAGGCTGAGGAGCTGGTATGGATAGCTATTGCTCGAACAATCCGAACTAGAGCTTCACGGATAGTAATGCATTTTTCGCCCATCTACCTGGCGCAATTTACCCGGTTAAAAGACCCACATCTAGCACCACACAGCAGTGCTAATTCGGGCACTTGATCACTGTAAATAAGACCTTTGTGCTTGAAATTGATAAGAAGTTAGTTTGATCTGAAAGCTGTTTAATTTCTCAAGATAAAGCTACTAGTAATTATACAATCATTGATAACCTACAATCAGGGTATTAGAAAGGGGGAATCATTTCGTGCTTATGCCATCTATTCATGCATTCTTTTCAAGAAAATTAGAGGAGAATTCATTTTTGGAAAATAGGTATATCATAGTTTCATGACAAAATTTCAGAAAATTATGACGTTCGGAGACTAAAGTGTTTATATATATATATATATATATATATATATATATATATATATATATATATATATATATATATATATATATATATATATATATATGTTTTGTCAGTAAACTAATTTTTGAAACCCTTTGCCAGAATGTGATAGCGTCCTCATTTACCTCACTATAAATTATTTTCGATACGAAATGCTAGATTCTGTTTGTATTTAAGGTGCTTTGTAGTCATCACTATCTATTATATCCATCATCGATTATCTATTATGCAAAGTTAAGACTTAAATTTCGATACTTATCAACCTTCCATTAACAGCAGTTACTTTATACTAATGCTGCTATCTTTTATATATAAACTAATGATGAATTGAAATAGCCATATTTGCTAGAACATTAACGGTTATCAAATAACATTCAGGCAGTGATACAATATCTCACAGGCTGTATCAAGAATCTAAACTTAACCTGTCTCCACAACCCCTAAAACAGAAATGACTTTCTTATTTCCTCATCCTCAGTGCCGGACTGGCCGGGAAGGGGGGTGAAGGAGAAACTCCCCCCTACCTTTCCCTGGAAAGTGTTTACTATATATATATATATATATATATATATATATATATATATATATATATATATATATATATATATATACATATATGAGTGTGTGTGTTTGTGTGTGTGTGTGTATGTATGTTTTGTATTTGTAGTGAATAGTTGAGACGTCCAATGATTATACAGAATTGAAATATGGCAACTCGATTTGTAACATTTGTATGCTTTTGCTAACAAAGGCCGCCCCGTAATGTCTCATTCGCCAAGGTTTGAGAATGCTCCGCCCATTTCATAGAAGTTGTAAGAAGAGCAATTCCTTGTCTGTTTTGTTATGGTAACACTAGAGACATCTGACGAAAGATTTCCATTGAGTGCCGGCGTTCTATTAATTTTAACTGTACAATCCTAGCTGGAAAAGCAGTATACTATAATCCCAATAGCTCTGATAGGAAAAATAGCACAATGAGGAAAAGAAATAAGTTTTAAAAAAGAGAAAATTTGAGTCTTTCAAGACTTATTGCATGGGAGGTAAAGTAATGCTTTCTACGAGTCTTACAATGCACAGGAAAAAGAATAAAGCCTTCTAAGATTTTTATAAGGTTGAGGAAGAAAGTAAAAGAATTTTAGATTTTACTAATGCAGTGGAACATACCCTAGGTCTTTCATTGGTTTCATAATAACTATAAAGATGGATAATTCTTTTTACCATCCTCATCATACAGCAAAAGGAAAAAACAAGGCAGCCTATGGGAAGATAGGTTATGTTGTGGCGGGATGTTGCAAGAACAAACCGCACACCCTTGAATCACTCTAACTGACAAATGTCTCCTCAGCACAAACTTTCCCCTTACGTTATCAACTGAACTCTTAGACAGAAGGAAAATAAAAACATTCCATAACCTTAATACTATATTCCTTAAAACTAAAATAGTTACCACAAAAACCGAGCCACAATCAAATAAACCCCTCAAAATCAATAAAGCTTAAAACTAAACACTAACAAAACTTAAACTTAGATTCACCACAACCTTAACTTCTCAACACAAAAACATATAGATTGAGTATGTTCACTAACGCTTTTGCAAGATAACAGTCACGAAAAAAACACTTAAGAGTCAATCACTGAGCCAACTGTCTTTATTGGCACAACACCACTATATGAGAAAAATAAGAGTGTCTGTTAATTTTCCACAACGGCTTTAACTCTTTGGGGTAATGGGTGTTAAGCTCATCATCATCATCGTCATCATCATCATACGAAATCGTAATACACTGGCCAGGTCATCAACGGTTGAGCAATCCAAAAGAGAAGTCTAAATATAATCAATTGAAGGCCGTGTCATCAACGGTTGAGCAACAGTCAAAAATAAGTTCTCCAAAGAAGGAATTACGGTGTGTAAATGAAAAAAAAAAGAAAAACACTTACGAACACTCCTAGCTAACTAAACTATCGCACTATAATCAAAGATAAATAATAAAATATCATTCAGAATCACTCCTTGCAAAGATAAATAAAAGGTACTTACTGTTGAAATAAACAAAACACTTCCACGCTGGTCGCAAAAAAATATATAAAATAGTAATCCAGCACTCAAACCACACAACTGCCGCTAGCTGCAGTCAAATCAAAATAATCATTTGCCCAAGATATGCACCAGTGTCGTAACCTAACTAAAAACATAAACAAATAATCTCATTTATACCAACAGTCTTTCTCACAACAAACAACCAATACACTAACTACTTCTCGCTCGCTGACACACACTCACACAAACACACACACTCTCTCTCTCTCTCTCTCTCTCTCTCTCTCTCTCTCTCTCTCTCTCTCTCTCTCTGGATTTGGCAAACAAAAAAATGAATAAAATGAAACAAAAATCAATCCTCCACAATGTGAGTCTGGAAAAAGAGAAGCAAAGAGCACAAACATTCCCTGAATTGTGTAATCATTACTGGATTAATGATTTCTCATGAAGAGGTGACTTCACGTGTGTTACCAGTAGCGCGTGTAAGTTTCCGTAGATTAATTGCTTAAAAAAAGTACCCTCGTATTATAAAACTACAAATCTAAAATCTTATTTTGTTCCCCTTTCTGTCAATAATAAAAAAAAATACCATATAATAGAAAATTAGTTCATCCTTGTTTTTTTTATTATTAATTTTTTATAGTTTGTGACCGATGACAAAGGTGAGGATTTAGTACGTTTCTATTTTTCCGATATCGTGAAATAGTTAAACTTGACCATTATAAAATCAGTAAAGTATTTTATCAGGTATTTTAAATTTCATGTTTTTCTTATTTTATTTGGCCTAAATAAGATTGAGGATAGAAACTAATAGGATACAAAAACCTGGTGAAAGCAAAGCAAATAATAAAGGAAAAATTGGTAATATAATCAGAAATGAAAAGACCAAATAAAAATCGAAAAAATTTGAATGAGAACGAAAGACGCGAAAGGAAGGAGAGAGAAAGAAAAAAGCCCTTTATCCATTTCCGGCATTTAAGAATCGAAAGAGTCTTTGTGGTCCTTTGTCCCTTTCTCCCAAATCTTCAATGGGCCAGAGATCAAAAATGGGATTCGTTTCTCTATGCTAGCTCCAATCTAGTTTGAAGATCCGAGCAACAATTGTCTACTTTTCTTGAACTTTACGTCTATTTCTACTTGTCTAACGTAAGAGGCGTTGTACCTTTAGGAGTTATTTTTATTTATTTATGTACCTTTTAACTAATAAGTATATCTTTTCATAAATTTTTTAATTAGTCAAACTTAAAGACTTTGTACCTTTAAAACCTCTTTATTTTGTATAAATGCTTTTTAGCAATGAAGTATATGATACCATATCTTTAGTCCTGTTTTTCAATCTTTTTATTTCTAAATTCTGTTGTTTTATCATACATACATACATACATACATATACCAAGGCAGTTCCCCCAATTTTGGGGGGTAGCCGACATCAAACAAATGAAACTGAAAAGGGGACCTCTCCTCTCTACGTTCATCCCAGCCTGACAAGAGACTCAAGCGAGATCGGCTGGTACTGCTATGGTTGCCACAGCCCACCCTCCCCCGTTATCCACCACAGATGAAGCTTCATAACGCTGAATCCCCTAATGCTCCTACCGGAACTGCGTCACAATTGCTCGCCATTCATTCCTATTTGTAGCACACTCTCTTGCCTCTCTCACATCTATCCTCCTATCACCCAGTGCTTCGGTCACTCCATCCATCCACCCAAATCTTGGCCTTCCTCTTGTACTTCTCCCATCAACTCTTGCATTCATCACCTTCTTTAACAGACAGCCATTTTCCATTCTCTCAACATGGCCAAACCAACTTAACACATTCATATCCAATCTAGCTGCTAACTCATTTCTTACACCCGTTCTCACCCTCACTACTTCGTTCCTAACCCTATCTACTGGAGATACACCAGCTATACTCCTTAGACATTTAATCTCAAACACATTCAATTTCTGTCTCTCCGTCATTTTCATTCCCCACAACTCCGATCCACACATCGCAGTTGGTACAATCACTTTCTCATACAGAACTCTCTTTACATTCATGTCCAACACTCTTTTTTATTACTACACCTTTAACTGCCCCCAACACTTTGCATCCTTCATTCACTCTGTGACGTACATCTGCTTCCACTCCACCATTTGCTGCAACAACAGACCCCAAGTACTTAAACTGATCCACCTCCTCAAGTAACTCTCCATTCAACATGACATTCAACCTCGCACCACCCTCCCATCTCATAACCTTACTCTTACCGACATTAACTCTAAACTTCCTCTTCTCACGCACCCTTCCAAATTCTGTTACTAATCGGCCAAGCTTCTCTTCCGCATCTGCAACCAGTACAGTATCATCCGCAAACAACAACTGATTTACCTCCCATTCATGGTCATTCTCGTCTACCAGTTCCAATCCTCGTCCAAGCACTCGAGCATTCACCTCTCTCACCATTCCATCAACATACAAGTTAAACAACCACAGCGACATCACACATTCCTGTCTTAGCCCCACTCTCACTGGAAACCAATCGCTCACTTCATTTCCTATCCTAACACATGCTTTACTATCTTTGTAGAAACTTTTCACTGCTTACAACAACCTTCCACCAACTCCATATAACATCATCACATTCCACATTGCTTCCCTATCGACTCTATCATACGCTTTCTCCAGATCCATAAACACAACCTACACCTCTTTACGTTTTACTAAATATTTCTCGTATATCTGCCTAACTGTAAAAATCTAAATCATATAACCCATACCTTTTCTAAAACTACCCTATACTTCTATGATTGCATTCTGTTTTATCCTTGATTCTATTAATCAGTACTATACCATACACTTTTCCCACCACACTCAACAAACTAATACCCCGTGAATTAAAACACTCATGCACATCTGCTTTATCATATCAAGAGAATTAGTTATACTTTATATTAAAAAAACTCTGGATTACAGTAAAATTCACTAGATGCTTTTAGATTTCGACTAGTAGATGGAGTTGTTTGAATCTAGCAAAGAAAAAATTAAAGACTAGTTGCAACTCAGGACGGATATTGTTTATGAGATCGGTATTGTCTCTCGTTGATATCGCTCACTATCACGCAGTTCACTGTAGTGTTTCTACTTTCAACATCATATTTAAAAAGGCTATGTGTTAGCTGTCTTTTTAACTGTAGATATATCATGAAATTTGGCAGAAACAGGGAAAATGTGTTTTTCATCAATCTCTGAAATTTTCATCTCGATATGTAAATTACTCTAGAAACAATTTACTCCGCCGCCAAAAATAATCTATGTCAAAATAAACGTATGCTGTGGCTTTTCTATGGCAAATATCAACCTAGAATTTTTATGGACAAATTAAATATTCATCGTATAAATCCCTCAGATTTTCATTTAGATATGTGAAAGTATTGTACGAGTAATTTACAACGCCGCCGAAAATCGGACTCTCGCAGATATCGATAAATATCTACTGTGACTTTTCCATGGCAAGTATCAATGCAAAAATATGTATATATGTAGTTCATATAAAACCCAATAAACGGATCGAAAATTATTTCGATATCTGTAAAACTCACGAAGTACTTAACTGTTCCTCGCTGATTTTCTAGCTAAAAATCGTCATTTACGAACAGGAATGAGACCTCAGGGGATGCCCATGATAGGTATGAACATGAAAATTGGCAGAAATAGCGCATATATATATATATATATATATATATATATATATATATATATATATATATATATATGTATATATATATATATATATATATATATCATATATATATATATATATATATATATATATATATATATATATATATATATAATCCCTAAAAATTTCACTTGAATATATTTATTGGTATGGGAGTTACTAACCCCGCTGAAGAAAATATCAAAGGTCACTCACTTCGTACGCGACAATAAAGTTATTCTCCCAGCAAAATAAATCATTCTGAACCCCAACACCTCGAAAAGCTAATATGCTGTAATCTGCTCAGGACAGAAAATCAAAACTATCTATTTGAGTATTTTAGCACATTAGTGGACCAAAAACCTTCCTGATAAGTAAAAACAAAAATTACATAGTAAAATAACTCATCTGTGAAGTACCACCCCCCCCCCCCAAAAAAAAATAAGTCAAAGAATATTTGAAAGTTTATTTTCATAATGGACTTATACTTTTCAATCAACTACAAAAATACACAAAATTATTATTGTTAGCTTAAGTAGAGAGAGAGAGAGAGAGAGAGAGAGAGAGAGAGAGAGAGAGAGAGAGAGAGAGAGAGAGAGAGAGAGAGAGAGAGAGAGAAGCATTTCTTAGAATTAACGTGCCTATGTGATATTTTTCCACTTAGCGTCCCAACTTCCAACAATAAACCGTAAAAAACTTTTAATGCTCTAAATATCCCCAGGAGAAAATGGACAGAGCAAATCACTTCATTCCAGCTTAGATTCATTGAAATTTAACTAAAGAGAAATTTTCTCCACATTTAGTTTTCTGATTTATTGAACTTTTTTAGGAATTCATTATGGAAAAGTTTTTTTTTTATGAAAGATTAAAGGTCACCAATGAAGAGCACGGGTGAGGGAGAGATCAGTGGGCTTACATCTAAGAGCAAAAACATACTCTGTGATCATGACTAGATCGAAAACCTAATGCCAACACACGTGACACCCAGTTAAACTAGGCAGTGCTGAATATTCTCCTCACACACGCAAGGCCTTAGTGAAGAAGCCAATAAAGGTTTAAAGGTCAATCATGAATGGCAGAGGCAAGTGATAGTGACAATATTCTTGACTCTGGCCATATATCCATATGATCACTGCCCAGTTCCCCTTACTACCCAAGCTAGGACCTTTGAGGGCCAAGCTATGACTGCTGATAACTCAGCAGGTAGACTTTTAGTCTCCACAGAACATCCTTAGGTCTCCCCAAAACATCCTTAGGTCTCAAGATTGGTGAGGTTAGAAACACTACAAGAAGCTATCGAGTATGAGCGTGACCCCATTTCCCGTCCAGCAGAACGCCAGGCAGGGATGTTTCCAATAGGCCTTAACTCTATGTTCATCCACACGAGACTTGATCACACAATGCAATGGTCTAAACAACCTTTTCCTCCCAGTAAGACCTGGGTAAACAAGGCAATTTCCTTAAATTCTTCACCAATGTGAAACCAATATCATAGTAATGGCCAGAGCTTTAAATACACCCACATGAGACCTGGGTAAACAGAGGCAATGGCTACAAAGGAATGCGTTCTATCAGGTGACCCACCTCGATTTATTGGTGAAAAATATATCAAGAATGTGAGTTTCCTTTGAACTAAAGACCACCTTAGTGAGAACTCATCTGAGATACCACCGAGAATCCACAATGACATCGTATAAACTCTGATAGTTTTCGATGTAAGAAAAAGACATTTGTATTAATATGCAACGATATATGGAAATATAAGTAAATCTTTTTTGTATATGAAGACCATATATAGCTAAAGATAGGGGAAAGCATTTAAATAAAACGAAAACAAATACTTATTTCAGTGTCATCCATCTTCCTTAACTGAAAACAAAACAACGTAATATTTGACAGGAAGGATATTTTTTTCCTCTGAAGAATTTCCGAAAGAAATCTTGGGGACTCTATCTCCTTAATTGAAACCTCTTATGAGCGAGGTCCTTATCATGAATATTGTAAAGTCTTTTATCCTTTTTAGACCATTTTCCGCCCATTTCACATAGGGGTGTTTTTCACCCTTTTATTTAACCGGAAAAACATCCCGAAGAGGGATTTTTTCCGTAGAGACAAGAGGAAATGAATTAAAAGCGGAGATTTTTCCTTGCAGTGGAAAGGATGGGCCTCTCTCTCTCTCTCTCTCTCTCTCTCTCTCTCTCTCTCTCTCTCTCTCTCTCTCTCTCTCTCTCTACACACACACACACACACACACACACACACACACACACATATATATATATATATATATATATATATACTATTTTGGAACATTGTCTATTGTCTCACTAGTCCAAGAAGATTGTTACTAATAGAGGTTTATGTGCGATGGCAAAGTATTGCTTGTTTGGAGAATATATTGATGTTTTTATATTTTTCTTAATGGCTGCTTTTTAAGTCTATTCCTTTCATTTCATTAAAAAAAAAAAAGATTTCTGATTCCACATAGAATAATGTCTCGTTTCATTATAATTCAACCTATTGCCACTGATTTAGCAAGTCCCTTTTGAAAAAAAATATAAGAAGCTTTTTTCTGTACATTTTTATTTCTCTAATTTAAAAAAAAAAATCCGCGGCAGTTCCTCGAAGGGTTTTAATCACTTCCACTCTTTTACATCCTAGTATTTTCCGAGTGTTGCAAGTGAATATTACACTATTTTTCATATATTCATAAAAAGGTAAAGCGATAGCATGCCAATTACCATACCTTAGTCTTGCATTTTGTTTCATTTGCTAACATCATCATTATGCCTTGTGTAGCATTCAAACACTAGGCAAACTGGTAAATCTATCGAAGAGGAAAGATTGCGCTCAAGTTTACTACTCAAACAAATTACAAGATCATCCATAAAACTCCAAATGTTCAATTAAGTCTCTGGTCGTATTGAAAAGTTCAAACTTTCAGCAAATGTCTCTTTTTATAGTCAAGTTAAGAAAGATCTATTTTAATGGTGTTAATGTTCTTAAAATGTTATTTGAATTAATCATTACATCTTTTTCACTTTACTTATTTCGCCTACTATTATTATTATTATTATTATTATTATTATTATTATTATTATTATTACTTGGTGAGCTACCCCTGTTGGAAAGGCAGAATGCTACAAGCCCAGGGGCTCCAACAGGGAAAATAGCCCAGTCAGGAAAAGGAAAAAGGAACATAAAATGTTTAAGAAGAGTAAAAACATTTAAATCAATAACTTCTATAGAAACTATAAAAACTGTAACAAAACAAGAGGAAGAGAAATAAGATGAAATAGTGTGCTCGAGTATACCCTCAAGCAAGAGAACTCCAACCCAAGACAGTGAAAGACCATGGTACAGAGGCTATTGCACTGCCCAAGACTAGAGAACATTGGTTTGATTTTGGAGTGTCCTTCGAAAAGAGCTACTTACCATAGCTAAAAAATCTCTTCTACCCTTACCAAGAATAAAGTAGCCACTGAATAATTGCAGTGCAGTAACCCCTCGCGTGAGGAAGAATTGTTTGCTAATCTG